>NW_010972437.1:8825765-8829319 GCF_000737465.1 Haliaeetus leucocephalus
CCTGGGGGGCAAAAAAAGAAACAAAAACAGCAGCCCCCCCCCCCCCCCCCCAGTTTCTTCAGAATCTTGCAAAGATTCATACTGCTGTCTCTCATTACAGACATGTCACTCATGCAAAGACCCTTATAAAACAAAGACTTCTTTTTTTCATAATTTAACTGAAGAACTTCAAAATTATTGCCAACATGAGATAGCTATTTAAAAGATTGTTTTATACACCCTTTGATAAGTATGAATATAATAAAACATAGATCCTTCAAAACCTGCTAGGCGCTGCGTCTGCAGAGTGCCAGGCTTTCAGCTTGTGCTAATCAGAAAATGCAGTCTCGTGGGTTTGGGCTTTTTGGGACTCGAGATTCTATTTCAGATTCCATTAAGAGCACAATTTAAGGCTTTGTTTCTAATTGTTTCAGAAGAAACAATCACTCCTCAGTTCAGGATTAAAAATTAGTATTTGTGTTTAAAAGGATATTTCAAATTTTTATGCCAATAGCAGGTAAATGTGGCTACCTTCAGAAGCCAGTGAATGGTAGTTCACATACTGAGGACTGTAGCAGATCTTTTGTTTGTTTCTGTGATGTTTTGAGTGTGCACTGAGTGCTTTTATTTTTCTGTCACTTCCACTTCCCAAACCTCCTGATACTGTTTATCAACATAGAAGGGACTTTTCCCACTGTTTTGCCAACACGAATCTGGCTGTATGACAAATACATAGGGCTTTAAAGTAGTAGATGTCTCTGCTGCTTACATGTCAATACGATGATACCATCTTGTTGTGATCATAAAGCTCCACATACAAAAACATTCTCCAGTTTTTATTTACAATTCATTGCTGCCAGCCTACACTAATCCCAGTGTATATAGTTACTTGCTTATTTACAGTACACACCATTTATGAATTGCAGTGGTCTGCAAGTTGAATCTCCAGCCACTTACGCTGGATAGTGCTAGCTTACACTAATTTAACTACTCACATTCATTTTTGTGCTACAGGTAAAAACAATTGTCTGTTGGTTACACAGAGATGTGGAAGCAAATAACAAACAAGGCAGCAGAGTAAATCACTCCAGGTGGAGGGTTTCCAGCCTGCCCAGTGCAAGGCTGTGCCTGGCAGCATCTCCCTGCGCCCAGTGCAAGTGGAGCAAGAGCGAAGGTGCGTAGCGGGTCCACGGGGTGCTACACAGGATGGCCACTGTCATACCTGATGGCACCTGGGACCAGTGTCATGTTGATGAGCTGGTGTCCACCAGAAGAGTGTGTGGGTTTGGCTTGTTTTTCTTTGAAGGCTGACTTTTCTGGAAGTGCAGCACCTGAAGCTGGAAGCAGTATCTCTATTGTGAGAGCACTGCTCTGCCTGTAACAAAGGCTCTGTTCTGTTGGCATGCAGCACAGTGCCCAAAGCTCAGGATGTTTTCAGCCTATTTTCTTTTATTCATATTTGAGTAAATCTGGCATGGCTGCTGGAGAATAATAGCATATATTAAGGCCCGTTTTAATCAAATGGATCCTTGATACAAAAATGTACTGTGGTTTCTTCCTACTGGCAGTTTGCATGGCAAAGGCAGTTAACTACAACTCTGAACTGCCTGTATGACCTTAAACAAAATTAATCATCTCAGATTCTGTCCTGGCAAATCACTCAGCAGAGTATACATGGAAAAGGAAAGTCAGAAAACCTGTTACAACATCTTGATGCTCAAACTAGCATAGCTTCAGCCAGAGGACAAGCGAGAGTGACTTTTGGGTTACTCTTGTCTCAGAGCACTGGAAGCCGCTGCAATACTTCAGCCCCTCCTCTCCGCAGGAGGAGCAGCCTTGTTCAGTCATTGAGAAGAGATTCCAGTTGTGACCAGGAAACCGGAGGAGAAGTTGGGTCTATGTCATTTTGGCCTAAATTTCTTTTCTCTTTTCTCAAAAGTAACTATGAGAAATTTTAGTAGGATGCGTATTGAATCTTAGTTCATGCATATTGAAGAGTTTGAAATCCACAAGCCAAATGAAAGGCACCAAAAGTGCACCGTCTTGTCATAAGTAGATGTACTTTCATTTATTGTATAGGCTACGTGATAGGAATGGTCCACAGAATGTAATGTCTGCACTACAGAGGTTTTTAGATGTGTGAAATAACAAAGAAAAACTCAATATGGCTGTCAGCTGTAGTTTTCCCTTTGCTGATTTTACTTTGTCTCCTTTTAAAGATGAAAAATATATGTGTCGGTGACTTCCACTGAGTTTTCACTTGTGCTGGACATTGGTGCTGGACATCAGATCACTTATCTGGTGTTCTGAAATACTATTTGTCCTACAGTCAGAGATTACAAAGATACAGCCTGTGGGATCTTAAGTAAACGCTGATGAATAGCAGAAAGCTGCTTTCTATTGTTTTACCTTCTGACCACAAGTATGCAATAAATAAGCATAAATGTAGAAAAGTGACCCAAAAGTTGTATCTGGCGCATTCTTAAACCATTAGTGCACACACTTAAACATTGTTAAAATTTTTCTCTTTTAATAAAGTGCAAAATAATTTATATGGTACTCTACAGCAGTTACTTTTGGTGGGAAGCTGATGAAGATCACTTATCTCTGTTTATCTCTACAGGTTGTTAGGGAAGTTTTTTTTTTTTCTCTTCCTCTTCTTTTGCTGCTGCCGTTTTAAGTATTCTTCCAGGAAAGAAAGACCCAACAGAGAAGGTACGTTCTTGACGCTGACAGGCTTTGCCTGATAGGCCTCCTCTGAAAATTTTAATGACAGTTCTTTATCTTTAGCTCTTGGCTGGCCAGCGGGTTGTGTTGCTGAGAGAGGGACTGCTTTCTGAGTCAGCAGAGGCCAGGGATGAGGTCAGTGTCACGGGTGTGCTCTGAGGGTGACGCTGAGGGCGACTGCTGCAGCAGATGTTGACTGGCAGCCACCAAGAAAGGGGACAGACAGTGGCAGTTTTGCAAACTGTGTTTTGAGGGGAGAAACCAAGCAGTTGCAGCCTGTGTGAGGCAGTTTTCATAGGTGGAATGAGATACAGTAAATGATATTCAGTCGCCCTGCAAGTGACAAGGGCAAAGTTACTGTTACAATAGAGCTTGCAGAAGCCAAGTTTTTTTCCTAAGAGCCATGATGTAGCCTAAAAATTATGTGTTCAGCAGGAGATTTAAGCCTGACAGCAACTTGACCTAGGGCAGTTAGACTGAAAGCGAGACAAGTGTCCTGGCTGGCTTTCTTCACAGCATTTCTTTCCACATTTTTGCTTGCACGACTTTAGTCTTGGCGTGACAAGGGCTTCAGGATGTTTGTCCAGGAGCCTGGACAGACGATAGGTTATTAGCTGCAATCTGGGTGAAACAAAACACGCGTTGGGGCTGCGATTACTGAAACACGGATGGCAAGGGGCCGCAGGTGGAAGCCGGCATCTGCCTGAGGCCGTGTGCGCGACCGGTTCTCGCCCCTTGATCCACTCGGCTTGCGTTCGACCCGCACTCACGCACGTGCACCTCCCAAGAGCAGGGCGCGACTACCGCCGCCCTCACGGGCCTGCCCGCGCTGAAAACCCCGCAGCCGG
>NW_010972437.1:8829794-8829994 GCF_000737465.1 Haliaeetus leucocephalus
ACCTGGCCGCTGGCGGCGGGGGGGTGTGTGTGTGTGTGTGTGTCCCGCCCCTTTGTGGGGGGCCGGGGGCACGGCAGGTCGGTACAGCCCAGGGAAACCCGCGCAACAGGTTTGGGTATTGTTCGTGCCGCCGCTACATACGTGGCCGCGGCGGTGGGGGGGCTCCCGAGTGGCCGCCGCCGACGGCGGGGGCCGGCTTT
>NW_010972437.1:8830004-8953500 GCF_000737465.1 Haliaeetus leucocephalus
CCGCCCCGCGGGTGTCACGGCAGGCTCGGGGAGGGAGGGACGAGGGGGCTTCGGGCAAGGGAGAGCTCACCGGAGGGAGGCGGCGGCGGCGGGACGGGGAGCAGGCTTCCCGGCTCGCCGGCGCGCTCGGCTCGGCGTGGGGATTTTCCCGGCGCGTCGCCGCTGGTCAGCGCGGCGGCGGGCTGGTGGGGACGAGTCACGGCCGTGCGGCCGCCTCGGCGGCGGGCGGTCCTGGCAGCGTGTCTGGAAGCGCTGCCCGGTCGGGAAGCTGATTCACTGCTGAAGCGGTGGTTGCTCAGAGCCATGGTTGCCATTTCTTTGGCTTTTGACAGGTCCATTGTCTAGCCATTTTGCCTCTTCCCCCCATAACTGTAGCGTCCCTTGCTGCCCCTTACACAGAGCTTTTTTAGCCAGGCAGTTGTAGGGAGGAGATGCTCTAAAGCACCCTTTTTCTTAAAGGATTTTACGAGTGTATGGAAGCAAGGGTGGAGACGATTAATGGAGAAGGGTTCTTTGTTTTTGGGGGTTTTGTGTTGTTTGTTTGTTTTTTTAATGGGCAAAATTGGTAAGGCTTACATGGATGGGCATTAGTAGATGCTTTTGTCAGTTGTTCTTTCATCTTTCTTCATCCCAAGGGAAATACTGCCCTTCTGCATTTTTGGTATTGGAGTGCCTACACTGTCCCAACGACTGGATGTTGACTTTGCGCACACATTAAAATTCACTGTGTTGAGGAAGTACTGGGGTTTTCCCCCCCCCCCCTTTCCTCACTCTGTGACATTGTCTGCTAAGATTCAGTGTATAGTAAATAGTGAATAATGTTACTACATTATAGAAACAGTGATGGTGGTGAACTTAAGTGCTACTAAGAGTTCTCATCTTTCTGAATGTGTGTTTTTATAGTTCTAGTCCCATTGTCTATACCAAGCAGAAACTTAAGGAAGAGAAAAGGGGGAAGGTGGACCACAGAATAGAACTGAAGTTTGGTCAGAGAGGTCTACTGCTTGCTGGTAAGGTGTTGATAATGCTTTGCTCTGTCGGGGGGGGAAAAAACCCCCCCCTCGCCGCTGCCCCCCCCCCCCCAAACTAGGAGTAATTACAGTGTACTTTAGTTATGGATTTTAGGATTTGCAAATTCTTTACATCATAGATTGCTGCTTGAAGAATCCTGTAAAATCACCTCAGCCAACTTTTTTCCTGAAGTAGCATGCTAATAGATAATATTTTATTTGCAGTTTAGATGATCTGTAATGTCTTTTTTCCTAGAAACAAGAGTTAAGAGAAGAAAATATTTGTATTTTTTAATTTCATACAAGAAACAGTGCCATGACATCTCCTGGAGTTGTAAGCTATAATTCTAAATTGGCTGTGGAATCACATTTCTCAGTAAAGCTTATGTAAACAGGGGAAATGTACATAGTTTTGTTATTTTCCAGCAGCAGAATAAAGGAGTTGGGTGAATTTCAGCTCAGTTTCAATTTGCTGCTGCTTGGGAGTGGTAGTAGGGAGGGGAACTGGAGGTACTTCTGGAATAGACTAGATACGTTGGTGGTGAACTTCAATACAATGCTACATAACTGTCAAGAGACCTTAGGGATAGAGAATGAAGAGGAACACCTTTATTCCCCAGTGACTATGAGTGGTTGGGGAAATATAGAACACCCATAGGTAGCTTCTGATAAAGTAGACAAAGCCTAGCATGGGGTCTTGTAGGTATAAGAAATGATCTTGCAGGATTTCCGCCACGTCTCTGTTCAAGCTATCTTGAGCACTTGCTATTGATATTCTTTTTCCTGATCGCTAGTTTATTTTCCTGACTAGAAAACTTCCGGTAATATAAGTTGGGGTTTTTTTGTTGTTGTGTTTTGTTGGTTGTTTGTGTTTTGTTTTTTGTTTGTTTTTTTAATTTAAAACTTGTTGTGAGAGAGATTACTGTAATGACTGCTGCATCTGAGTACCTATAAAACCTATGAAATGTGTTTAGCATCTTGGCTTTGCCTGTAATGCAGTATACACTAATTTTGAGTTTTGGGGTTTTGTTGGTGGATGGAATTTGATTAGTTACAAGGTTCCATGCAAGTCTTAAAGCATTTGCTGAGGTTTTATGTTTGCTTATCTCTTAATTCTGCATCTTCAAATAGGGACTAATTAAATTTTTTAATTCAAGTTATAATTTGCCTTTTTAAATTTTATAGCAGTGATTAACTTAGTTTCTAGGAATACATTCTTCTTCAGTTCACCAAAAAAAAAAAAAAATGCTAATGCTGTTCTGTTTTCAATTTTGCCTAAAACTCTGTGTAGATTACCTCTGACTGAAAGCATACTACAAGGATTCTGGTTCTTGTTACTTTCCCACTGCTTCCGGTGCTGCCTCAGGAGCATTGCCTGCTAATTATAAACAATGTTGATGTCTACCATATGTTTTGGTAGAAAATACGGGATTCCTGCTGTCCCACTCAACTCAAATGCCTAGCTTACAAGTATTTGTGAATATATAATGGAAATGTTGACTCCCCTATCATGTAGCTTTGTAATAAACCCTTGTTTTCAGCCTCCAAGGAAATAAAAGTTTTAGATTGAGTATTAACATCTAAAAATATGGTCAAATACTTTTTTCATTTAAATTTGCAGTATCTGAGATCCGGAGGTCAAACTTGTATCCCTAACAGGCAGTGTTGCATTCCAGTACCAATGGTAAGTAAGATCAATCTCTTCCAAAAATAACATCTTTAAAATTTTCATGCAATATATTTGGTTCTTATGAAGCTTTGACACTGATGAATACACTGTAGAGGACAGTATCTTTGCAACTGGTTTTGCACAAACTTATTTAGGCTGTAACTCAAGCCTTCTTTAACTTACCTACTTTACTTTGTTTTTGTCTTGTGACTTTCAGAAATCTTTAAAAGGTGTTATAACATAACTAAAGCTTCTGATACTAAAGTTATGTTACATAGTTTGGCTTAGGTACTATAAAATAGCGCAGCTTGTCTTACAGTGTCTCACGTAATGTTAGTGTCTCAGAGCAGTGTTTGCAAATGTATTGGAGGGTGTTTAAGTGTAAGACTGGAGATACGTGAATTCTAATTCTAAGAGGGAGCTGTGGTTGTGGGTGAGTAAGGAAAGAAGTTTTAAAAGCATTGAGGTAGATTGTTGCTGCTCTGATGGGGTTGATAAGCTTGTGCACAGAAGAGAAATGAGAGACTTGAGCACCTTGAGTGAGCAAATAGAAGAATGCACTAGCAAAGCTTTTTACTCTTTAGACAAAATGAGAGTGAGATATTTTTGAAGTGATGATATCCTTACAGCAGACTCTAAACTCGACAAGGAAGCAAGTGAAAATCAACATGGAGTGTTGTTTTCCTGTTTTTAGGTAAGAAGATGAGCTGCTGCGTTTTGGACAAGCTGAAGTTTGGAACGCTGGGATGTAAAGAACCCATTAAGAAGGAAATTACAATAGTTAAGAGGAGATGAAGGTACGACTTAGGGCTTCACAGAATCACTGATTCAAGGGAGATAGATGCATTATGCATGTGAGAATGCAGAGCCAAGCTAAACTCCTATGGTGTTGGTAGAGTTGAATTTGAGATGTGTTCTTAGAGAGATATCATGAAGGATAAATGTTGACCAGACCAAGTAAGGCAAAAAAAAAAAAAGAGTGTCAGAAGAGCAAGATAAATAAATGGATTTGACGTTAACTTGATGTTTTGTTCACTAAAAGATACATATGACTGAACTTGAGAAAATAAATAGCCCTTCTTGAGGAAAAGGGTCAGGCTGGACACATAATATGCAGATGAAAGGTGCCATGGCTTATCTACTTTTTGGTGTTGGTAAAAGCAATGGTTTCTTCAGTATACTCTCAATACGGGTTGTCTTATTTTCTCTCTGCTAGCATAGTGTTTGCTAGTTCTTTCATGTTACATTCTAATTTGGCCCTAGAAAGTAGTATCAGTGGAAAACGTATGAGTGTTACATCTATGCAAGATGCTCCAGGTAGCAGTTGAGAGCTTGATTTTATATTCTCTGAAGCATGTGACCATTTATTTGCTTATGATAGTGGAATGCTACATGTTTTATTTTGAGGGAGTGGGAGAGAGGGAGAGGTGCTGTGGTTTCTGCAGGTGGTTGCTGTGGCCAATTTAATTTGTGGTTTGCAGCTGAAACGTTCATAGTTTTTAACATGAGTACAAAAACTGAAGACATCTGTGCAAGTTAAGGAAAGATTTATTTCTCTTGCACATAGTAATTAAAGGGCACCATAGATAATTATTTTTATTTTGTATAGCAATGAATTCATGTAATTCTGAAATATTTTGAAACTTAAAAATGTGAATGAACAAGGTATTTATGTACCAGAGCTGGCATATTTCAATCTCTTCTATTTTGTGTTTGGTTAAGATTAGCAAAGGTCTCAAACTACTTATTTATTCCTTATGAAGGGATTTTTATTATTATCCTCATTGTGTCTACCTTGTGTGTTGTGCAGTGAGGGGGGGAAGCCACTACCATAATTTTTTTTTTTTTAAGTACAGAGGAAATTGTTCAGTATGTTTCAGGGTCCACACAAAATCTTATTCTTGAGCTGGGAACTTTTTGGTCAGGTATCAATCCCAAAGTTTTAGATTCATAAACAGTCTTTTTATTAGCCTCTTGTGTGTCCTACACTTAAGTCTACACACCCTACCCTACTCTTCCTTTCAGACAGTCCCTTGGCCTTTCATACCCCCAGCCGCTCTAGATGGCTTTGGGTTTAGAAGAGCATTTCTCTTTTGCTTTGGTTCAGTTGTATTGTCACTATACTGAGCTAAGATGTGATTCCTGAGGGCCTGAGCCACATGCACTTTTAACCAATGCCAAGTATGTGTATTGTTGTGGAGTTGTAGATTGTTTTCTTATATAAATGTTATAAAAGGAACAAGAAGTTCTAATCTTGCACCCCAGAGGAAAGTTTTTTTGTTTTGTTTTTTATTTGCTCCAGACTGCCAACAGTTGGACTCATCAGTGCAGCTGTTTGTCTTTTGACTTTGTCTTTTGACTTGGCTCCTTACAGCCAGAATTGTCTAATGTCATTCCTCCCACTGCCTTAGTTTTATGAAGTACTGGAGGCATAAGAGCTCTCTGTCATCTTTCATCACAAACTGGTTTTGGACAGTTCCTTAAAGAACTGGTGGTAAGGTACTCGTTTCCCCCAGCTCATTCTTGCAAGCTTTTATGACTTGTTTTTCTTTTTGTTTGGTGGTTTGGTTTTTTTTTTTTTTTTTTGTTTGTTTTTGTTTTTTTTGTTTAGTAGAGGGAGCTAGAAGAGGAGTATGGAATTTTATTTTGCTCTTCATTGATAATTTTTCTTCCCCCCAACCTGTGACTCGAAAACTATTTCTGTGGGAGAATTTACAGTCTGTGATTTGTCTTATTTCCACATGATCTCTGAGTAAAATTTTAAGAGCGGAACCTGAGATTTATTTTTCTGTGGGTCTTAGGGAAGTGTGATGAAGAAGAGAAAATGTCTATGCTATGCTTTGAACATAGCATTTCAATTGATCTGTTGCTATGTAGAAAGTGGTGGAAGAAGCAACCTCCCTAATTGCATCATTTTGCGTATTCTGTGGTCGCTTGATGCTGTGAAGTGAGTTGGGGCTATACCAGATGACTGCAACTTCTGCCGTTTTGGCTGCCTATTGCAAGGGAGGGTGTAACGTAGATCAGTGTCTTCTGTTGCCTGTGGTAACATCCTACAAGGGCAAGCTATAGGGTTCAGCAGGAAGGTAAACATGGGGTCTCTCTCTAAATGTGGCAGAAAAGGAAATGTGAAGATGCATCTAAAGCCCGTGACTTTTCTTGACTATTCTAGATTAAAGAAGCCTGAAAACTGCTGTAATTCAATGTACACTGTATGTGTTTGGCTTGGCCTGAGGCTGGAAAAGGTGGAAAACTCTAGCAAGCTATCATTTCGTATGTCATGTGTTGTAGCGTCATTACGAACTTCTGCATGTGTTCCTTTGGGTTGGAGCAAGACTGCTGTCTGTGGACGTTGACTTAGAATCCAAAGAAGTGCTATTCTTTGAGAGAGTGCTAATTGCTGCACAGTATCCTGTGCTTGCCCTTCTTGTATGAAAAGACTGAGGTGTCAGTGTTGTGTTTCACAGCTGTACACGCAGATGTTATTGTGCATCCTTAGTGTTATTGTTTCTGTGCTCAGTACTCTTCCTTCTTTTCTTTCCCTCCCCTGTGACACTTGCTCTAAGTCTGAGGAAAAGCCCTACCATCCTGTGAAATGAATAGTTGATTGAGTTAAAAGTTAAAGCTTATGAGCACAATGTCTTTTCTTCTTGGATGGCATAACCTCTTTTACTCACTTGTTCTCAATTTGCTGGTTCACTGTTCCCTATATTGCTCATCACTTCTTTTTGCCACTTATCTTTTATTTCACTTTTCACACAATGTTGAGGGGGTGAAAAAGGGTGGGAAACGAATATGGAAGATGGGTTAAATAGAGGAAGTAGTTAACTGACAGCTCTTCTAAATTTTATTATTAGCTATAGTTAGAAGACAAAGTGTACAAGGTAAGACTTGAGCCTCCAGGTGAAAGCGGGGCAGAAGGAATGGAGTTTTTCCAAGCTTAAATTTGGTATGGCTGTGACAATGTGCTTTTGGATCATGGCCTAGCAAACTGTTAACCCTGGGTTTAACCAAAAATAGAGAATGTTTTCAATCTGTCCATTCATCTGCTGTCACAAGTTGCTGCATTAGAGTACTAACTCTGTATGTGTAATGGAACTGAGATTGTATGGTTGCCTTTTGCTTTAAAATTAAACAAGCTTACACACTGATGAAATCTACTGAGTCTATGGTTTTTATTTTCTTAATCCTTTAGTATGAATGAACAGGTTATAGAAGATCAGGAATATTTTCCTTGTGTTCAACTTGAAAATCAGGCATAATATAAAACTTCAGTATGCCCTTTTTTATGGATAGATTTTACAGATAGTAAAAAAAAAAAAAAAACAAAATGGTTGAAAAAGCAAAAAAACTTGATTTGATATTTGCTAAATGTGTGGAGTTACCTTTTTTCATGAGGTTTAAAGGGCTCTAATGTTAAAAATTCATTACCGCTGCTAATAATATATTAGAGTAAAAACAAAACACTGCATTTAAGTACCTAAGCTGATGTTCGTCTGTCAGGTTTTACTGTTATTTTGAAACTGTCCAGCTGAGTAACCCAATTCCATGTGCTCTTTAATTGAAGGCAGCATTAACTAATGAATATTTACAGCATTTTTCTACTGTTTGGGCAGGTTTGACGTGCTTCTTGAATTACCCTGGGGTATCAGCCCTGGAGACACCTTTGTTTGTGTTCTCTCAGTCTTTGTGCCACTTAGCTTGGGAGAGATGACATCCTTCAATGTAGCTTTAAAGGAAGGTGAAATAATAATCTTCATAGATAATTGTCATATTCAGCTTCCTCTCCGTCTTTTGCACATGGATTTTATTTCTGTGTCGGGCAGATGAACTTTTTTTTTAAGCTGATCGGGGGAAAGCTTGGGGTAATGCTTTGTGGGTTGAAGTTAGTATCTGAAAAAACTCGCATGCTGGCTTCAGGTAACAAAGCTGTTAATTTTTAAGGTCTGCAATTCAGAGGTTGATTTTCAAAGAAAAAAATGTCATTCTATATGACTGAGGCTTTTTTTTTTGTGGTACTTCAGAATATCTATTGTTATTTGTGCTTTTGTTTGTGCCTGGACTTGCAAGCTGCTACAGTTTTGAATGTAGCTGCCCATCTGCTACTTGGTTATTTATAGGCAGATCTGTGGAGTTCCTTCTAAGCCTTCAAAAACTTTAATGAATTAAACATCACAATACTCTTGTAAAAAGGGAATTAGATGGAGGCACTGAATGAAGACTAAAAGGGATAAATGACTTGCTGAAAGCTGTATGTATATTTCATAGCAAAACAAGGAATAGAAACCAGATTTTTTTTTTTCCCTGACTTAGTCTTGTTCTTAACAGACCAGCTACCTCTCTTGCTTGATACATGGTGAGGGAATGAAGAAAGTACTCATTCTTTGAAACTTGCAATGGATACTTGTGAACAGACTAACCCATTTAAAGGCCTTGCACCATGTACTGAGAGTATTAAATGTTTCAGGTCTAACCAATTTGAGTAAACATGTTTATAGTAATTCTCACTGAGCCTGAATTCGTTTTGATTGTTAATGTTTTTGACCAGTGGTTGCCACTGGGTTGCTTAGAAAGAAAACACTTGTTTACTTGCAGGGCAGCTTCTCTAACATCTTCAGGGCAGCTTCCAGTCCTGTAGTCAGTGCGAGTCTGTCAACTTCTCCCTCTGCCCTCTCTCTTTAATAGACTTTTAAAATGGTTTTAAACAGTGTCTGGACATTGGTTCTTATTTAATTTCTTTTATTAGATGAGACTGAAGGTATGCAGCAGAAAATGCATGTGATACTACTCATCAGAAATTACAACTTCTATGCTGAATTACACGTAGTTCTTATTGTGTGTGAGTTTTGTGGGGTTTTGTTGGTTTTTTGAAAGAAATTCTAGAATTTTAAACTGTGAGTAAACCAATTTGCAGTCTTTCCAAAGCCTAGAAATGATAGGGGATGCAGATTACCAAGTCATGATCTGATTTCACATTGGAGTGCAGCCTGAATTATTGTTTGCATTTTTCTGTTCTGTAAATTTCTTTTTTTTACTACTTGTTTACTGTCTCCCCAGCCTCCAGTCCTCCCCCTAATGTATACCTATTTAATTTAAGTTTGTAATTAAGTGAATTTTCTCCACAAGTAGTATTGATTTCTGCTCGGGGGGGGGGGTCAGGAGAGGTTTCTATTTCACTGGAACACCTTTCAAATATTTAGCTTTTAAATACAAATATTATGTGGATTTAGTCTTGCCACTTTTCTGTGGAAATCTTCAAAGGAATGAATACATTGGTGGAGATTAACATTGCTGTATTGATTTAAAAACCTGAAAGCTGAGGTCATTCTAGACAAGTTCAATGAGGTTCTTCAATATAGTTCCTTTATTTAACACGTTTCCTGTATACACAAGTTTCACCATTTGGCATATGGCATTTTGATTGGCAAAGTAGATTGCAGGTGGGCATGCAGCACTCTAGATTGTTTCTGAAATTCAGCAAATAGATTTAACCTCTTCAACTTGTTTCATATCTAAAATTTGAGCATATAAAAGTTAGGTTTTTTGTTTTGGAAGTGATAAAATGCAGCTTCTTGAAGTATTTCACTTTCCTCAAGTGAAATCTGTTTTCTTCAGTGCTCTTGTTTTTCTTCTGTAGTTTTTTTTCTATTTAATGAGTCCAAATGCCTTTTTTATTGATGAATAGACACTGGATCTGCTGCTTTCAGCTAAATAATGGTATGACATTGAGCAACACATCATTCTTTCCTCATTCTAAATTGAGAGTTTGTTGGCCAGTTTAAGAACCTGTCATTTTGTCTTTGTCTGAACAAGTTAAAAAGACTTTACATTTTATTTGTAGGTCTAAATATGCTTATATCTGCCTTTTAGCAGTGTACCTTTTTAAAACACCTTTGATACCTCCCAGTGGAAAGTAGACGTCAGGTCTCTTGAAATTGTTTCACTTTCCAGTATTAAAAAAAAGATATTTAGTTAAATTCATCCTGAGATTCTCTGGAGTGCTAAAGATAGAGAAGGATGTTAAACCTTATTTTTAAACCTCAAGATTTTTTTTCTGATATGTTCTGATAACCTGCTCTGGTGAGAGTTTTCTTCTAAGTGGAGCACATCAAAGCTCTCACAGAAGACTGGTAATTGAAACCTTCAGGAGTTTCTGGAACAAAAGCTAGGTGTTTGAAATGATTGGCAATTGTTCTAATTGTTCTGACTCGCCTCCCTCCACTCTGAATGAACAGAATGCTTCCTTTGGTTCCAGGAAATACGGAACAAAAGAACTATTTTGATCCATGGACAGTACCACTACTGTGGCAGAAAGCCAGGCAGTGCTTTGATATTAAATAAACTGGTCTTTTTACAACAGCAAAGAAACGTGCTCCCTCGAGTCAGTAAGTTGATGCAAACATTTGTTCGTATGTGCAAGTATGAAGATAATGAAGTGTGTGTGTGTGTCCAGGTTTGGGCTTTCTTCATTGATTACAATAAAGGGCCATTTCTAATAATTTTGAAATATAACTTGGGGAGCAGAGGGAAAAATCATTACCAGGTGTGTGTTCCACATCTTAAGAAAAAAAGAATACTGCCAGTTAAATAGCTTATACAGGGTGGTTTGAGCATGGTGTTTGAGAGACAAAAATGACTGCCTGAGTCATGCTTGAGTTTTGTGTAACAAATAACCTACAAATTTTTGTCTGAAGCATACAGGAAGCTTTAATAGGATGCTTGTTTGAGTAATTGTTTACAGTGCAAGCTGTTTTGCAGTCCATGAAACAGGACTTAGTTTCCTGAAAGAACTGAAATTTGTTTGTCTCCTTCTGTAATATGGGAAATGTGTATTTTGTATAATTGACAAAAATGACACTTAAATATGGAGATTTTGGGGTAAGGGATGGGAATGAAGATTGTGAAGCATTTATGTGTTGGAACAAGGGAGGGACATTAAAAAGTTGTTAATGTTATTTCTGTTTCATAATTAAAATAATCATTCTGCTTTTTTTGTTTGTAATGAAGCTCATTGTTTAACAAGAAAAGGAATAACTAGTCTATTTTACCTCAGGCACTCTATTTGGAGTTCTCTGTTCTTTTTCTTCTTTCTCCTGAATCATTCATTTTGATGCAGTTAACTGCACCCCCCCCCCCCCCCCCAAAAAAAGACCCCAAACCAAAACCAAAACCGCAACCAAACAACCCACCAAACCAACCCAAAGTTCCGTTTGTGTGCATCAATGCTGAAGTATCCAGATAACTCCAGGTTGCTGTCTGAAGCCCTGTGCCTGGAATTAAAGAAAAAATTTTTTTTGACCTGTTTTTTATTTTGGCTGGATACTGGTGCCTATCTTGATTGTGTATTTCTGTGCAGAATTAGGCTTATTTTATTATATGGATTGATTTGTGCAAGTATGAACTCAAAGACTTACACACAGATGCCAGTTGCTACTTTGTGTAGGCTGGAAGAGGAGGTTACGGTTCAAACATCCTGTTGATCTGTCAATGAAACACAGAAGCTTAATCACAGTGAATTGCAGTTCATAATGCAGTAAAAATGGGATGAGGGTAAGAAGGGATTTGGAGACAAAAGGAGCAGAAACATTTCCAGCTGTAGGTTAGACATACTTATTCTGGCTGCTGGATTTTTTTTCTTTAATTGAAGACCTGCTGGTGGTAGGGTAATGGGAGTGTCCTGACATAAATGCAGAATAACGTATTTAAGTAATTATTATATTCCTGGTAATGTGAGACAGACTATGCAAAAGTGTAATTTTACTTACACTTACTTTACATCTGAATGACCAAGCAAACAAATGATCTACCTGTAAATTAATTGTAGTTTAATGAGGTTGGGAAATAAGACTTTTATATAAATTATCTCAGTGTCTTTGGTTGAGATTCTGCTTTGATTTTCTTTCTTGGTTTTTTTCCCCCACAATGAGGAGGAATAAATCTTTAATTAAGAGTTACATGAAAAAGTGCATATGATAATATTTTTTCTTCAGTTTTTACAATACTTTGGATTTTGTTTAGTGTTCTGTGCTTCTTTCAGAAGAGTACAAAAGTGTTTTGTCCGGTGCTCATTCTAGTAAAACGTTGTAATTGATTTCCCATGCTTGACAACTTTAAATTCTTGTGTTTCAGAGCTGTGAAAATTATCTGAAGTAGAATGGAAGCTTCAGTAATATTACCCATTCTGAAGAAAAAATTGGCTTTTCTTTCAGGTATGGTTTCTGTTTTCCTCAGTTGGTTCCTCCCTGCATAACTTGGATAGCATATTTAGGTTGGTTATTTGTATTTGCTGGATGTATTTAACAGAAATTTATTGTTGGTTAGCGGTTTGTTATATTTCAGAAGGATCTCTGAAACTTTTAATCTAGTAGCCAAGCTATTGCTGTTGGCATTTAGCACTGTAGCCTGTAACTCAACCCACAAAGTTGATGTAATGAAGTTTCAGTCCATATATAAAAGAATGATGAATTAGCAGTCATCCAAGAATAATCCTTTCTGGTTTTTTATGTGGTTTTAGAAATGCAGAGGGAATATTTTCAGGATTTTCTTTAGAAAATTTTTCCTTCCTTTTCGTCCCTGTCTTTTCTCCAACATAGAAATGGATGGAAGCAGTATTAGCTATGCATTGCAGCATTTTGATTATTGCCAAGTAATTAATTCAGGCAAGGCTGGAATTATCGTTATATTTATTAAAACTTCTTGAATCTTGGGTTGAAGGTAACTTTCTCTTCTTCATGTCAGAGAAAAACAAAAGGGAATACTTAAAGTGATGAATGACATTCTCTTGCTGATTTCATTGCTGTCCTAGATAGCTGAGTTAATTCTTGGTGTTTGTCTACTCTAGGGTAGGTAGGTAACTTGCAGAACACTTCTCAACTTCACAAACTGACAAGTGTTGCCATAAATAAAATATTCTTCTGGTTTAGTTTAGTTTGTCTAGTTTAGTCTGCTCCGGTCACTTGAGAAGTGAAACCTGTTCCTTTTGTTAATAGAACTTGTTTTGCTTTGAATTTGCTCACTGTCCCCAGCAATTGCAAATCAAACTATTCCTGTTTAAAAACAAACAAAAAAACCCCCCAAACTCAACTTACATTAAAGCCTGGGACAGTGGGCAATTATTTCTTCTGTAGTAATAGGAGATGCATAGTATGTTGGTTGTTTAACATTACACTGCAAGGGGAAGTTCTCATTAACTAGAGTGCATTTTCAATTTGCTATTAAAGCTGCCTGATCCATTTTGAAATACAGATGTTCTTAGTGGAAAGTAATTTGTTGAGTGGCAGTTTAAATGCTAGGAACCCTTTTGAACCTACGTATTTCTAAGTAGGTTGGACCTTTTTGGAATTGCGTAGTATTAATGGATGCTTTAATGAATGGTAAAGATTCTTGCAGTAGTTCTTTTATGCGTTCTTCAGTGTAAGTAAAGGAACCTGACAGAGAAATCAGTTCATCATGTCTCTTTAAAGCAATTTTATTCCATGTAGTTTCATAAATAAGAACATACTAATGATTAAAAACAAATAATCAGAAAAATTGTATTTTAGGAAAACTTTCTCCAGTGTTGATACGTTGAAGTCCTTTGTCATTTTTGAGTTAAACTGGTACAAATAATCTTAGCCCTGCCTTCTTTTTCTGGAAGCAAAACAGAGTTGTTTCTAATGGAGCAGCATCTCCTCAGATTTGGAATCCATGGTTGTGTAGCTTCTGTGTTGGTAGGTCATTACAAGTAGCAGGGGAAAAAAGGCAAGCTACTGACTCGGCAAAAAAACAGAACGAATGCTTTGGTGCAAAATGAATTTAAAAATTTCTTTCTTTGTGATGCTTTTAGTTGCTTTTCTTAACTTAAATGTGTTTTCAGTTTACAAATTACACCACTTCTTCTGAGTTACAACACACATCAAGTTAATTTCCCCATTTTATTTTTCAGGTTTAATTCTAAGCCTAAAGGCTCAGTCTGAGTGTAGTGCTTTTTTGTAAGACAAGGAGGTGGTGTTTGCTACGCCTAAAATGACAATGTGATTGGGTTTGCCTCACTAAACATTGTGTTCTGAAGGTGGTGGTAAATATTTATACAGTTGTTAATTTTTAGAAAGGAGTTGCAAATAATACAACCAAGATCAAAGAACAATTTTGCTGTTTAATTAAATAATTCTTATTGATTAGTGTGTTAGTATTGGGAAATGTTAGACTAAATCCATGATAGCCATTACTTCTTAACTGGTAACTTTAGGTAGTATTCCTTTAAAGCCCCATCTGTTGTTTTTTTTTTTTTCAGTATTTCCTTTAAAAATACAGTTTCCAGTTAAAATGATTCTTAGATGGATAAAGATATACCAGTTATCTTTTACATAAATGACTGGCCATCTTTTTCACCAAGGAAAAGAATCTGTCATAACTCCTACCTTGTTGTCTTTTTGCGCTATGGCAGGTTGACAGAATGTTTACCTGATCTGTATATACTTCAGTGCAAGAAAGCAGCACAAAAATGACAGTGCAGGCAGAATACAGATGTTCAAATCTTTCCTAGTAGTAGTGTTTGCAAGCTGGGGGAAAAATGTGCCAGTTGTTATGCAAGATGACTTGTCATGAAACTGAATAATTTAGATAATTATTGCAGTCTTTTTGTGAAATGTCAAGAGATTATAGTTTTGGGTTTTGGTTTGCGGGGTTTTTTTTTTTTGTCAGTTCAGGAAACGCTGTGTAAATCCAGGTATAAAAGTGAGAATTTCTATATGTCTAGTATCTTGCATGAGTGGGTTTCAAGTGCCAATTTGAAACTTTCATTAGTTAGACCCTGTTCAACACTGGAGTCTTTCAAGTCTGTGTAAGCAAAACATGAACTACTATTAATAGTTAATTACTTTTGTGGGGGCAAGTGTTTGTCTGCCTCATGAATCTGGAAGTAACTTTGAACAGAACAAGTCCCTTCAGTTATGAATCAGCTATGGTAAGACTAACTTGCTATAAAGGCAAGAAGAAAATGTGTTTTTCTGCAAACACTTCCTTCTCCAGCCATGTATATATTCATTTAAAATGAACAACTTTAATGCTTCACTCATGGGTAGGGGAGGAGAGGGAGTGTTAGATACAAGACTTTACCATTGAATCAATATGGCTTCTGAAGTACTATTTTACATCCACAAACCTACCATTTTCCTCTTATTTGTTGGATTTAATGCGTGCTCACTAAGCAGTGTAGCAAGTGGAGAGAAATTTTTTTCACTCCAAGTGTACAGATGAGAACAAATGTCCAGTTTTTAAAGCATTGAGGTATTTTTCCTTCCTTTCTCCCACTTTCCCACTCCAATTTTCAGGCTTTCTGCCATTCAGAAACAGAGCGGGGTGGACAATCTGTAAATAAGTGCTCTTTAAACTGTGATTCCCTCTTAGTTTCTGCAGAAAGGATCTATCCGTTTGTCCTTTCTCATATAGCACCACTCTTTAATTCTTCTGTTTAGAAATACGGTTATTAAAGTGCATTGCTGTCTTCCAGCAACAGTTCTCCCCCAAAAAAAGAGAAAGGGAGGGGAACACAACTATTGTAATGGATCACTTAAAGCAGTAGATCCTTTATGAACATGTGGAAAATAGGTGTGTATCAGTGGATCTTTAATACTCTTTGGGGAGTTTGCACAGCTTTGGAAACAAGGAAAAAACCTATTGCTATTAACATGCCAGTCTATGTTGTGTAAACAGTGTTTTTTCCATTATCTTGCAGAATCTCTAATGGATGGGGGGAATTCTTAAATTATGTCAATGTATATGTATGCGTCTGCAAGCATTACTGTGCTGTGCTTGTGCACTTTGTCTTATTTCTGCACAGCTCTTAGTATTCTGTAAAAAGTTGTTCTGGTTAGCTAGAACTTCAGTTCTACCAATATTAAGTGACTTTATGGAGCAAAAGCATGATTTAATGGCTTTAACCACATGAATAACACACTTAATTTGAGAATAAAGATGTTCTTTCTCGGGTTACAGAAATTCACTTTGCTTCTTTTTCAACCCAAATAAAGTTGAGATTATTGTTGTCTTTGTACAGTTTTTCTAAAATATGTAGAAAAATATTTAGTAACTGCCTCCTACATGTACTTGAGTGGCTCTGTGGTTTTTTTTTAATAAAATAGCTAATATGTTAAAACTTATTCTAAAAAGTAATAGTGAAAAAAATGGAAAAGGCTTTCAGCTACTCCATGTAGTGGAAAATTTGAAACTAGTTTGATGTAGAGATGGGTATTAGTTTAAAAAAATACTCAAGGATTAAAAAAAATCCTTTCACCACCAAACTTTAAGATGGCTGAAACTGTGGTTTAGTAAGCTATAAACTCAAGCACTATATTCTTCTGGAGTATGTTTGGATTCATTAATGTTCTTCACTTCACATGCAAATTGCCCTCTCCACTTCTCATACTTCCCTTCCTGTTGGCCCCACCAAAAAAACCCACCAAAATATTAGATCAGCTTTTGAAATTAAGATTTTTTTTTTTTCCCCTCTCTGTTTGCTGGTTATAGACATTAAAAATTGAAGGGCAGAGAGAAAAAAATAGATAAGGTGTTTTGCTCAAAGTGGTGAATACGTGAACTAGATGAATTGCTCCAAGTTAAGTGGAAAGATCTGTCACAGCTACCTTTGCCCCTTTTACTTAATTCTCTGATGAGTTAATAGCCTTTTAGGGGCAAATGTTTTGGTCTCAAGGCCTTCTGCCTTCAAAAGATCGCCAGTGATGCCCTTGTACTTGGAGATGTGGTGATAATAGAGTCAACTGCACACCTGATTTCCTTCACTCTACAGCACTTGCTGATTGACCCTTTCAGGGAGCCATGTCCGTATTTATTTTTCATGGGATCTTGTTGTATTCAATGGATTTGGCTTCAGTTCCAATTTAAGCTATGAGTAAGAACCTACTCCAAATCCATTTTGGTTACTGGTTCATACCTGTGTGACTCAAAAGTCAATCATTTAGCAGAAAGACCAGAAGAGAAAATTCCAGCTTTCTTTTAAGATCCACTTTTTTTTTTAAATTGTACCTTTCCAGAGACTTTCTTGAGTTTGTGTAGTCAAAACCAAAACAACCCAAACCACAGTTGTAGAACACAGCCTACTTAAAAGCAGCACATCAGCATCACGTTACAGTTGATTTTACTGGATCTCATAATGGACATTTAAACGTGAAGCCAGCTCTTTCAATATTTTTGTTGCTGATACTGTTTGTATAACTTTTACCAGAAAGGTTTCAAAACACATATGAAGATTAAAGCAACTGGTTGGAAATATTTATCTTAATTGTGAAGTGACTGTTATGTGTTTGTAAGTAGGTCTGGAAATCTTACGTGTTTGATGAATGAACTACCAATTTCGAGTATGTGCCATGGGCAGCCTGTGTGGTACAAGATCCTCCTTTGTGCACTCTATGTTTCTAGGAGGTGGTGTGTTCGAGTTGAAGCTGCTGGGTACATGCTCACCTTGGAAGCTTACCAGGTTTCTGACAGACTGATGGTGTAGAAGGTCTAGGAGATACTTTTTAACAATGTAATCTAGATAGGCAAAAATAATGCTTCTAGAAAAATTGATTTGTGTTGTTTATGTTGAAGGTACTAGATGAAAGGCTTTGACAGCTACAGATGTGGTCTAGGCTCTGAAGCCTTGGTGATGCCTTAAAATATCAATGTGGTGAATGAATCCTCACAACTGAGAGGTGAAATGTTGTGAAAATCACCACTGACAACTTTAAAGATTACTTTTATGATGTATATTGATACCATGTAACTGCAAAGTATTTCTTTTACCTTAAAGCCATGCATTACCTTTCTAATGACTTTTTCCCCCTGAAATAGGAGGGAAGGACAGAAGAAGTGGCCTCATTCTGACAATTCCATTATGCCTTGAACAGACGAGTATGGACGAGCTGAGTGTCACACTAGACTACCTTCTAAGTATCCCAAGGTGATTTCAAAGGCATTCTGTTCAGGGCTGCTTTCTTTTCAAGTGGTAGAAGGGATTTTTTTGTTGTTTTTTCTTTTTATTTGCCTTTCAATACCTAATGAATTTTACATAAATATTTGTTTAAATTGTGATATTGTCTGACTGACTTGGAAACATACATCCCAATAAACTAAGGGATATCTACTAAGGCTTGCATACGTCCTTTTATTCTGTATATCTGGCTTTGGGGGTTTTTTTGTCTTGTGTATTTCCTCACTCCTTTCTTGGGATATCTTTGGTAATTTCTTTTTAATGACAGTGCACTTAAATTACTATATAAATTAATGAATCATTCTAATGAAACTCCAAAGCTTGCAAAGGTAGCATTGCCCAAAGTAAAAAAGCTTCCTCCTCTTTGCGTCTAACCTTTGTAGCTTGTAGTGCTTAAGTTTGCACTGAGTATAAAAACATATGAAGTCTTACTGAAGCTAGTGAGCAACTCAGATGTTTAAAGATACTGCTTAAATGTGCTGAATGACAACTTGAGTATCCTGCCATCCAAACCTTGCTGTAAAATCATTGTTGATGAAGTTCTGTGCATGTAACCCTGCAAGCTTATAGTGACAATTTTTGGTCCTAGCTTAGTTAACTGCATTTTTTTTTTCCTTAAGATCCAGAGATCAATCTTTATCATAGCTTTGCTTCTTTCTCTTGTGCTGCTGATTTAAAAAGGAAAGAAGCCTCTCATATAAATGCTTGCTTTTGTATCCCTTTAAATTCCTCTTCTGGAAATAGAGGAACAATGGCATAACTGAGGACTGTTCAGTGTACTTTGCTTATTGCAATCTATAAATGTTTTTAAAACTCCATTAAATGATCTGATTTGTTTGTAATTAAGACTGTTTTAAAAAGTTCCGATTGGGAAAGAGAGAAGCAAAGACTAAATTCGGGGTGCTTACATGTAAAAACATCAATAGGTATGTGAATGTATTGCACAATGTTTTAGTTGTGGAAGTTTTAGGGTTTTTCAAACAGCTTGTTCTCTCTTGTAAAGTCATGAAAATACCAAATGGTCCTTTGTGCAGGTCATCTCATTGACTTAAGGACTTGGCTGTATTTATGGAACAGATGCAGGCATTGTTGTTCTAGCAAGCATTAATTATTCCGCAGTCTCACCCTGATGAATGTTCTTACATACATTAGTGTAAAAATAACTGTCTGAAAATTCAACCACAGTACTCTTTGTACTCGGTACAAACTGGGAAGTGTGTTTGAAAGCAAAGTTCGATGTTCCCATGTCTAATGTTTTGTTTGTCAGACATGGAAAAAATGATCTCTCTCTTATGGCTGCAGTAGGGAAAAATTGTTGTTCTTGTTTGTATGTTGTTTTTTGGTGGGAAATGCAAACTTTTTGGCCTAAGCGCTTGCCTTTTTTGTTCTGGAAAGACTTGCTGAACTGTGTTTGAAAAAAGGAAGGGTGTGGGGAGGGATGTTGTCCCAAACCCAGATAGCTGTCCAAGAAACATTAATGTTACTTTTTTCCCCAGATTCTATGTGTAAGGTAACCTAATATGTTTAACTTTTAATTCAGTTGTGCATGACATATGTTGTAACCATAACTCTTTTGAAATGTGCATTCTAGTGTTGATGGATAGCTGTGTCCAAAATTTGAGAGGCATAACTGTTTATAGTGTCTTGGGTAAAATTTCTTTGGGGTGTGTGTGGGGTGAGAGTGTGTGTGTACAGCTTTCCTAAAACTTATGACAACTTATTACTAGTGTTTAAGTCTACTGTTATGCCTTGTTTGATGCTATTTAAAATTCTTGGATTCTGCAGAATCCAAGAAAAATAAAAGTGGCAATGTTATGCTATTGTCTGTGCGTACTGAAGTTTGCTTCCTTTGTTGTATTGTTCTCTGTATTGTGGCTGAAATCACCAAGTGTTTTTTTTGTATTTTAACTTCCATACAAACATTTATGTTTGTGTTGGCTGAACTTTTCAGAAGTGGTAGCTCAATTTTGACTCTGGTTGGTTTGGTGTTTTAGTTTTTTAATAGATTTAGTAGTAGAGAAGAGCAGATGCTGATACTGTTAGATTATGAGCCGAAGGAAGCCATGTCTCAAGATGCTATAGTAGTGCTATTTATCTTGTTCTTAAAAGTAGTGTTATTGTGTCTTTTTGAGTTCATTCTGATTAAACATCGCATGCATAAAGCCTGAAAGTTCAGCGTGCTTCCAGAAAAATCATGTCTGTGATCTTAGAGGTTCCTTAAAACCAAAAGCATGTATGGATTGGCAGCCAACTTTGTAATTATTTTTTCCTAAATAGACTAGTAAGGTGCCTTTTTTTTCCCTTTTTTTAAATTCCAAGATAAATTTGTTTTCCACCCATACCTGAGGAAGCTCAGCTTAAACTTGAAATAAACAACAGTTAAATTTCTCGGTGTGAAACATAATGCTTAGTGTTACATGCAAATTGCTTTGGTTTTTGTAAGCTAAGGAGATCACAGAAATGGCTTTGTTTTGTAATTGCAGATTGGTGTGCTAAAGATCGCATAATGCTTCTCTACCTCATGTAAATGTCATGGTTTTTAGTTACTTATAACTTTGCTGGACACAAAAATTTCAACCTGAGACATGATATCTAATGTGGTAACTAATGCTAAAATTATGGGCTCGCTTCCATGTTCTCTTCTGGCTGCTGCTGTGCTCGTTGTGAGAAGGTAACGCTTCCCACCTGTCGGTAATATCCAGAGGTTGCTGACACAATTGAACACTGCCCAACTGTTGTGAGCACCTTGCTGCCAGCTTCAGTCAGAAGTGAGTTGGAGAGGCCTTTGTGGGAAGGCACAGAGAGTGAGGAAAGTTTTCACTGTTTTCTCCCATTTGGTACTTGAGCAGAAGTCCCTTTGAACTCTTAGCTTTGCAGCGAACTGTTTTCAGCAGGGTTTGGTTTTTTTTTTGTAGTATGCACAGACTCAAACTTTATCAGAAGAAGAGATTATGTCAGTCTAAAATACTCTTTCTTGTAGATCCCTGTGCAAAGCCTCTGTCCTTGTAGAGGCTTTTTGTGCACTGCAATTTCTAGTCCATTTGTTCAGGAAAGAAATTTAAGCATGTTTAGATGGTTTCCTGCTTGGACATGCATCAAGTGGTATGTAGCTGTATCCTCAAACCTGTGGCAATGCACAAGTAACCTTGTGAAAACTGACATCCCTTTGTCTTCCTTGTGAAACTGTAAATCCACCTTTTCTTTCTGAGGGTTTTGTGAAGTTTATGGTTATGAAACCTTTTCAGAATTGCTAAAGTTTAAATAAATGCTTGTACTATGAAATACACTTCAGTGCTACTAAAAAATTGTAACTTGGAATATCTATTAATATGCTTGAGCATTAAAATTGAAAGTTATTTCTAAATGAGTAGACATAAGGTTTATAAAACAGTATTTTTAAAAGTAAAAAAAAAAAAGTAGTTGTATTTTTTGGTAGAGTTGAAATCCAAAGTCACTGTGATATGACACTTGTTCATGAATTTTATTTTTTTCTAAGTGTTTTTCTTTTTTTAGTGAGAAGTGTAAAGCTAGAGGATTTACTGTGATAGTGGACGGCAGAAAATCTCAATGGAACGTGGTAAAGACGGTTGTGTTAATGCTGCAGGTAAATTTTCATACAATCATAGTTGACTGATTAGTTTTATAGATGTGAACCCAATAGCTGTGTTATTGTAGAGGCAGTAATTTCTTTATTGAGAAATAGACAATTTATGGCCTTTTAAAATTATAAAATGTGGTTCTGTGACAGAGTTCTGTGCAGGAAGAAACAATCTGAACAGTGGATGCTGCACCTCACTCAAGTGAGGGACAAATTCATTACATGCTGAGAGCACATGATGGTAGACTCTTTCCTAAACCAGAGTTTTAGTTAAAAAAATACAGAAGTACACTCCTGGTATTGTCAACTGTGAGTAGTAAGAATGTGTGCAGGGCAGCAGTTCACACTGATAGTGCAGCTGAGCAGGTTCTGATGCAATATGCTGTACTACTTGGTTTCCATTGGAATTGGGTATAGGTGATTTTGTTGTGTATAATAGTCCAAATCACAAATTATATTCTGGATGCTATACAAAGTAGGAGGAAAACCAAAAAAGTGCCAATTCCCAATTAAAGAAATTCATAAATATTTATTATTTTAGCTTTTCAGAACGGTGGGGTTACAATAAAGTCTTATTTCTGCTAAACAGTGTAGGTTATTTTCTGGTCTCAGTGGTCAAAGAAAATGTGAGATACAGCACTCTGAATAGATTAGAGAACTTGGGCTACTGTCTGTCTTACTGCACAGGTGATTTCTCTTTATCAGAGCACTCTTCTTCTCACACTTAGATGAAGCCTCAGAAAGTGTGTCAGATATGAATAATTTCATTTTGTTGTCCTGTGGGCTCACTGTTGCTCCTGGGTTTTTGAGTCTGTTTCAAGGTGTCTTTCACCTGTTCTTCACTAAGATGGCATTCCTATTAATAGAGTTATAGTAATTGGATCCACTATATTCTGATTATGATCTTAAGTGAACTTTCACTGCAGCTAATGTGGCATTGTGACATTTAGCAGGAACTTCAGCTAGTGGGGAAAGTAGCTATTTGCCCATGCTCAGATTTCACTGGCTTCCTTGTCAGCACACTTCCTGCCAGCATGAAGCTTGCAGAAACATATGTTGCACATCTGTATCTTTAATTTGACAAGGAAGCAATAAAGAAGACTTTTCCTATGTAAACTAATCACTTGTACAGACCACTTGAGATTTCTCTCTGCTTGGACACCTGTAGCTCTCAAAGGTGCTGGCTGGTCCTCAAACAGACACTTCTGTGTTAAAAAAAAATTGTCTACTTTTAAGTAGTTTTTGCATATTCATTAAAATGGTGCAAGAATGAAATACCTTTTTTTATTCAGTGCTATGATTTCTGAGTTGGATGTATTTAACTTCTTTTCTCAGAATTATATTTTTATAAATAAAGCGAGGTATTTGGAGAGAAATCCCATGGATTGTGTCACCTTTATGTCAGTACTGTGATTACCTAACTGTTGCTTATTGCTATAGCTGATGGCTTGGGAGTAATCAAGAGTTTCTGTTCCTTGATCTGCATTCAATGTGACAATATAAAACCAACTTGGTAGATGAAATTGCTGGTTTAAGCTGAGGAATGGCTTCCTGGTAATATTTTATGAATTAATATGCTGAACTGTTAATAATAAGCCCTCTCATTCTAGTCTAAGCAATATGTACTAAAGAAGTATAGGATATAACAAAGTATACAATTCTTTTCTAACTTTATGATTACTGTTTCATTCTACATAGCAAATGACATTGGTAGAAAGCTTTGCCCTTAACATTTTTTTTAATGAAATGCCATAAATAAAATTAATTCTAGCCAATAATTCATGTTTCTCTGTACTGATGTAGCATGGACTAATGATTAGGCCTCAGGACTGGGAGTAAAGAGGTTAGATTTTCTTTTCAGTTCTGACATGATTTTGCTATGTAATTTAGCACAATCTACTAAGAAGGATGGAGCCAATGTGATGTAGCTGCAGCAGACTTAGTTTAATTTCTGTTGGTAGATTTTAAGTTCTTGAATAGATGATGACATAGAAGAGGAATTCAGTTCAGTAGTAAATCAAGGTTTAATCTTGAATGTTTTATTTATTTTTTTATTTGTTTTACAGAATGTTGTTCCAGCTGAGGTATCACTTGTTTGTGTAGTAAAGCCAGATGAATTTTGGGATAAGAAGGTTACGCATTTCTGTTTTTGGAAAGAGAAAGATAGACTTGGCTTTGAGGTATGTAGAACTTTTGTCTACTTCAGAAAAAAATACCATTTCTGGAGAACTAGAATAACTGGATGAAAATTAATGTCTCTTTAAAAATAGTTCTATTTCAGACACTTTGTGGATATCCTTAACAAACCACTGTGGCCTTTTAACTTCTTCATTCTTTAATAAGAATATTAAACGAAGTAGGTCTCAAATCAGAAATGTGTGGCATTTAATTCGTTGTTCAGCAAGAAGATAAAGCTGTTTGATACATATTGTGGATGTTTTGAGTAAGAAACTGTTGTACAGGGTTTAGTGTGAAGTTTTTTTCATGACTCTAATGTAACAGACTGTAGAGATACATGTTGTATGGTGTCACTAAATCAGTAGTAACCATTTTGAAGAACATCTTGTTGCTGTTGCATGCCTCTTCTCTCATTTTTTTGAATTCTTTGACATCAGTAACAAAGATTATAGGTCCCTTCAGTTTGCCAAATATGAGCTGATAGTGTTCTTAGCTTGTGAGGCAGAGTGTGTACAAGAGTTCATACACTAATGTTAGCAGTTCCATTCCTTTATCTTTTTTGGAGGTTAATGGAAACCTCAATTTTCCCTATTTTTAGAAAATTATCTGTTTCATCAATCTTGCCAGTCATTTTTGAAGTTAATATTGTTTGAACTACACAGGCTTGCTGTGCTCACCAAATAGTAAAATGTCTACATGTTTTGTACAACAAAGCTCTTAGCATCTTTTTTTGTGAAAGAGATTGAACAGAAAAGTGTTCTGCAGCCTTGTCCAATGCTCTGTAATTCTTTCTGATGCTAAGATTATAACATTCTTGAAAACTCCTGTAGAAAACTTAGTTCAGGGGAAGTGGGAATTGGAAGGTGGCAGCTGAAAGGTTATGTAACTGCTAAATAATATAAACCTAAAGACTCTATTATCCAGATACAAGACTTAATAAGATAAAATTAATATGAATTAACAGCAGTGTATCAGACTACCTAGAATAGGTGGCTTCATTTTTAGAAACAATTGCTGCATGTGAAAGTGCTCTGAAGGAGTGTGGGGGTAGGGGGTAAGAGTCCTATTTTCAATCAGATGACCAAACCTTTTTTTTTCTTTAAAAAAAAAAATCTGTTTTAAGATTCCTTTTATTACATTACTTCATTTTTTGTAATCTGCTTTAGAGTCTTATAAGAAAGGAGACTAAGGAAATCCTGCATGTTTGCCTTCAGGTTGTTTATCTTACAGGTGAAGATCATATTTTCTTTTTGAGTAGTTCTTTAAAGACAGGTTTGAAAAGTAGCCCAAGTTCAACAGAGCAATCCAAAGAATCTCTGAACAACCACTTGTGTGTTTGAAAGTCTGCAGCTAGCAAGATATTCACTAATAAAGGTAGTGAAGTGCCTGCCTGAAATTTTGCTACTGGAAGTGGTTCCAACTATGTTAAGCTTGTGACTTGCATTACAGTTAAACTGCCTTGGATTTCACAGATGTCTGTCTGTCCCTTCACCTGAATCCCTTGAGGGTACTGGCAGGGAGATGTGGTCAAAGTATATTTCCATCCTGAAGTTCAGCATGTATTAACTCAATCATAGCTTCTTTAATCAGAAACATGAGTATGGTGGTGTCCACCTTTTTATAAACTAGCCTATTTGGAGCACATCCAAGATGAGAATTAAAAAAAAAAGACTGAACCAGTCGTCTGTACTCAAAAGGATGATTTAAGAGCTGATGTTTAGAAAGTGACTTAAGTTTGCAATACTCAGTTTCACACGGATGCTCTCAGGACATAAGGCAAACACTAAGTCCAGAGTGTGGCAGTAATAAAGGTGAACCCCCCTCTTTAGAGTTGCTACTGTCTGATTTAGGCTCTCTTCCCATCTGCACACCTATAAATATGGTCCTTGGGCAAGTTCAGGAAGCCTTTGAAGTTGTGGTATAAAAATTTTTTACAGTGGTTGTTACTGTATACATCATGATATTGCCAGTTTGGAAATTAATCCTTTAGAAGATTCTTCTTGGATTTTTCTTTAATACGACTCAGCTAGAATCTATTTCTAGACAAATAAGCAGAAAATCTACAGAAAATATGTTAATGAAGCAGGAATAATTTTACGTGGCTATGATAATAAAAGGATTTTTTTGTTTGACTTTAAGGATTGGCTAACAGTCATTAAATGATAATTCTGAAATGAAATCTAGTAAGCTTCGTAATTTTATGAAGCGTGTTCTGTGCCAGTGATGACATTGGCATAGACCATAGGAGTTGTGTAACTAAACCTTTTGGTTTCTGTTTCTAAACTACTTTTTTCATTACTGAATCATAAACATTTCTCCCTGATGTGAAATTTTGATCTAAGATTCTCTTAAATTAATAGTTCTGATTTTCTTAGGAAGAAGAAAATAATTGAAGTATTAGAGATGGATTTCATGCAAACATATATAAAAATGCGTCAGTTGTAAGAAAAGTGGTCAGTGATGTATCATTTTACAAGAAAAATAATCATAGCATTAAAACACAGCAGCTGCTTCCTAGGCAGGAGGAAAACTTCAGATTTGTTCCCTAATGCCTCCTTGTATCTTGGCTTGATGCATGGGCAGATCAGGTGTTTGTATGAGTAAGGGACAATAACAGGTAGTTGCTGAATTCTCATTTTGGTTGATAGGTGTTTGCTCTTGAGTTTCCCTTCTGCCTAATTTAGAAGTGCTGAAACAGGGTGAGACTGCTTGCTTGCATGAGGGGCTGCTATCAGCTTGGGGGCAGTTGTCATCTAACTGAGGTTAGATAATGAGCAACTGTTGGTGTGGAGTTCCTATAGATGTTTCTAAAGAGACTGTGATACCATCCTAGCTCATGGCTTTTCCTTGTGTCTTGCACTTTCTTGGGTTCTTTGTGTTTGGGGTTTTTTTCTGTGTAGTAACTCATATTCTTAAATGGCATTCTTCGTTAAAGGACAGGGAGAGCTTAGAGAACAGTAAGAAAAATGTTGCGCTTTCCCAGATAATGCAAGAATCACCCGTGGTATTTGGCAAGCCTTTGTTCTTCACCATTCATTAACTCTTGGTTATCTGTTACGTAGTTGTGTTTAGGAAAACTGGCTCAGTAAAAGTGAACCACCTTCTCTGTGCTCCACATAATATTTGTGTTAGAGGCAGTAGTATGTCTTTGCTCTATTCCTGGTATGAGTGCAGAGCACTGATAAGACCATGGAAGCCTCTAACTCATGCACAAATCTACAGCTACGTAATTGTTTATTACTGGCAGTAAAAGCAAAGCAACACCCAACTTGTTTTAGATCACAGGTTAGATTTGCATAACTATTAGGAAGATCCAAGATTGCTTTTGCACCAGTGAAATAAATATGATCTAAAAATTTAAATGAAAGTATGGAATCTTTTTATTCACTTGAGAGTGTAATCTAATTTATTTGAAGTAAATGTTATGTAACTGTGATTTCTAATTTCTTATGGGGCATTACATCTACCTCCTATTTCCTGCTACCCGATCTGTTTTTAATACCTGGCTTACTATTGCCACATGAAGCCATTAATCACAATGCCTTCCTTTCTGTTCAAAGTCAGAGATCCTCTGCTTCAGAGCGAGATGTGGTGATGATGAGTTCCAAAGCACTGAAAGTAAATGTGGGAACTGAGTTCAAAAGGCTACTGGGTGGATGAATATAAAGAGATGGGCTGATTCAGCTGAGTTAAAGTGGATATCCTTATTCCTGGTTAGTATTAGTGTTGGTTTTGGACCTGCCTCAGGTCAATTCCCATTCATCCTCCAGCAGAGCTTTCTTCTGTCCCTTTATTCCTCTCTAAAATGCTTATTAGCAACCAGTTCATGTTTTCATTGAAGCAGTTTTTTCTGTTCCTGTGCCCATGCTTCATAACAGGAGAGTTGTCTTAATTGTTCCAAGGGTGTCTTTCAGCTGAACTGTTGCATATGTTACACTGTAATACCTAATACTGTTAATGTTTTTAAATGAATGAAGAACAGGGTTTGAATAGGTTTGTGTTTTGGAGGGTTCAGAGGTGTTGCTTTTTGCTTTTCTATTAATATACTCTACATAGTGGTGTGAAACAAATCACTCTTTGTTAGTAGCTGTAGCGTGTTTTATTTGATTGTGAGCTTTTCATAGGAAGATAGCTAGGAAAACTGGAGGAAAAGGTGTACCATAAAAGTAGAAGAAATGTACAAGTTTGTACACAATGCAAAATTGCCTACAGACTGATTGGGGGCGGGGGGGGCGGTGTATGCCATTCATTTAAGGGACCAGGAGGAAAAATAATCTCTTAGCCTGGCTTGGATATTAGATCAGTGCTTTGAAAATCAGTTTGTCGAAAGCAGGAAGGAAGAAAGTGTGCTTGCTGTTCTTGGTCTTGTGGAAATCATGGAGCAAAATTTAGAAGTTTAGGATTATGAGATAAGAAATTAAGGCCTTTTAAAAAAAGATAAAGGAAAAAAAGGTGGTAAACTACTGGGCACTAGTTGGAAAAATCAGAGTATATAGCAAAAGGATCCTGATAGTCCTGAAGTCCAAAGTCTGAGTAGTTTCAAATGCTTCAAACCTGCACTGTAGCAGCTATCAACTCTTACGTCTCTAGTAATAGTGTCAGAAATTTCTTATGATTGTATATCAGCAGAATCTGTTCTGGACAATCTTAAGTCTCTAATGTCAAGTCATCAATATACAGAGGAGTACAGAAACGTAAAAATCACTTTTTTTCCATGAAGGTTTCCTGCATTTCAGCCTGTTTATGGTCTGTGTACGTGCATATCAGAATTGCTCTGAAAGAAATACTAGCTAGCTGACTTGCCTTTTTCCGTGTTACGTAGCTGAAAAATAGGTACCAAGATCTTATAATTTGTTTAGAAGTATAGGAACTGTTTAAGAAAACAACTGGAAAGGCTAAATCCAATGGGGTTTGACCACAGTTTTCCAGATCAGTCCCCAATACAAGTAAAGTAACTCTTTGCTACCTAAGTCAGTGTTACATACTTAAGTAGGCAGATACCTTCTCTAGACTAACAGTCTTTATTCTGAAAGTGATTAAATGCCTGTTACATGGTTATAGCTATCCTTAATGTTCCACAATACAAAAATCCCCACCCCAGACACTTTTATATCTGGGGTTTTTTTGGTGCCATTGAAAACAGTGTGGTCCAGAACTTTCTACTGTGTTACTACAAGAGGTTTTTATACTGTTCCTGTATTTTGAAATTAACTACTGTTACTGTATGTAGCTCTCAGTATTCTACTTGGAAATTAATTGTGGCGTAATCATCCCCAGTTTACCTTTTAAGAATAATGCTAATAAGCAGAGTATTGCGCCACAGAATGAAGAAAGAATAACACTTTGTAGGAAATCTTTAATTTCTGTATCATATCTTCCAGTCCAGTGTTTTAATACTGAGACACCAAAATTTGTAGCTTTCATGGATGTTCCCAAAAATGCATATAGGGGTTTCAATATTTTATCAAAATGGTATTTATTTAAATGCATCTCTCTTCATCTGCATGTATCTTTGTTGCTGCGGTTTTCACACCAGAGGCAATGGGTCCTTTTAAAAACCTGGGCCAAATCAGGGAGTTGTCCCTGTGGAGCTGGAGTACGTAAGCCTGCATTTATGTCACATTCTAAATTCAGTCCTAAAGAAGGGTGTGCCTATTAGTCTCTTCTCTGGGATGGAAAAAAGGTAGTGTGCTAATTATTAGCATGAGTCCTAGTGGGGAAGGTGAATGAGTGGGCAAAACCATGAGTGCTCGAAAGTGAAGGAGACAGTTACTGGGAGTGGAGTTGACAGTGAGTCTAGTGTATATCTAGATTCTACTAGTGGCCCTTTGGTTTCTAGTATGCCAGATTTCTGTGTGATACTGGCCAGATAAATATTTAACTTGTGTTTCTCAGTGTAATGTTAAAGAAAATGATCATTGTATAGATTAGTGTTCCATATTAGCAAATAATACTCTATCCTACTCAGTGTTTAATCAAACAGTGTTTCAAAAAATGGATTGAAATAATATTTATCATCAAACAATAGGATGATTCTTCTCCTTGGGAAGAGGAAGTCTTTGCTATACAATTCAGTGGCAATGAATCACTGTCAGACTAGATATATGGGCGGCTGTGTTCTGTCTGCTAAGTGCCATAGTTATTCTTGAAAAATCACCAGGAGGATAGTTGAGGCCATATATAAGTTTTTCCAGCAGCCAACTTTGCTGGAGAATAAGCACAGCTAACTTTAAAAAAAAAAAAAAAAAAAAAGCCGAAGATGAATCCGATTGTGCTTTAGAAAACAATTAGGATTCACACTTAAATTTAAAAAAAGTTGCTTTTTTTTTAATACAAAAGTGGCCTTCAGTGTAGTGTGAAAATGAATATAGGCATTCTTCAGTTTGGACTTTTGCACAGGCTGAAGAGCAAACTTATTCTTGCAAAACTCTGCCTCGCGATCTCTCAGTGCCTCTCTGCCATTGAAGCTTTCCTCATATTTTTCCAAAGCTGTTTGGATATGTAAGCTGCTGGCATAACAAATCATCAAGAATCACTGTACTGAGAAAACAACTTTAATATTGAGCCCAAAGGACTTTATCAAAATTCAGAATTTTAATACCTATCAACCAGGCTGTGAGAGGGGAAGAGCTATCTGGGCTTCCCAGTGTTTCTTGGCAAAATTTTTGGGAAATGAACAAAAACTCCTCTACTTATGCCTGTTTGAATGAAATTTGTCCAAAATTACCAATCAGCAACCAGATAAATATGATCAGCTTTTAGCATGTTTTATTAATGTTCTTTTTGAAAAAAACTATTTTAGAAATGAAAGATCCTTATGTTCCAGTAAGTAAAGGAAAAAAGTATTAAATATTTTGATGCTAGTTTATTAAAATTAGTAAATGAAGCAGTGATGTTCTGCTCATACTGAGTAAATACTTTAATATACTCTTAGAGTAGCTACATTTGTAGTCAGTTACATTGCAATGTAACAAATCAGAACAGATAATTTAAACATATATTATTGTATGCATAAATGTTCTTACCATTAGTTTAATTTCTATCACTTTTACATAACATCAAACAGCTAATGCTGTGTATAATATATACATTCTATTATTCTTAGAACCTTTTTCTAAAGATGTCTAATTTCATGACTAGTATCACTTGCTACCCACATGACAATGAGGATTACTTAAAATGAGTAAGAAACTGGCATGTGTTGGTAATGCACTTTCAGCCCATATAAACTTCTCAGTGGTTGGACACAGCTGGTAAGAATTCTTTACAAAGAATTGTGAACTTGGTCAGACTTTTTGGTTGTTGGATATTAGGTTGCTTGATGTGTAAAAACCAAAAAAACCCCACACCCCCCCCCCCGGCCTCCCCCCCCCCCCACCAACCAAAACAAAAAACCAAACAACAACAACAAAAAATCCCCAAACCCACAACAACAAAAAAAAAAAGGGCAAAAAACCCAACCAACCAAAAAAACCCCAACAAAAACCCAACTCAAACCAAACAAACTGCCAAAACAAACAAAAACCAAAACCAAAAACAGACTAACAAATTATAAGCAGTATAGATACGTATATGTAATGAATTATTTTCTCTGTTTTCGTAAATGATTTTGTCAGGATTGGCTTTTTTCTGTTCTGTGAAATTCAGTATATTTTTAGGTTTACAGTGCTGTGTAAATGTCAGTTAATAAAAATATTTTTTCTAAGAGATTACACCAATTATTCTTTTAAACTAAATCTGATTTTTAAGACCTCTTTACTCTTGAGATTAAAAAATATGATTTAGTCCCCTTACAGTTCCTCTGTACCTATTTCCCAGTATAAAGTTTTTACTCTAATACATGTAGAATATTACCATCCAATTTGTTTAGATAATTTTTTTCATTTATCCCAGAACAGCAGTGTATTACTCATTGATACCAAGCTACGAAGATTAATAAAGATATTTACTGCTCTCAGAAGATCATATGCTTAGATTCACTTGTTTAAATTTTGTATTCTCAAGGGACATGTGTGTTGTGTTTTTTTGGAAAGTACCTACTCCTTTTCAGTAGTGTGGCTGCTGTGATATTACACACTTAAGAAAAAAATGCCTTGTTACTGAAATTTTATGCCATCCTGTTGTCCAATAGCTCCTGGGTTTGACACTGTGACATTTGTATTAAAGGGCTTTTTCAATTCTTCCCTCAAGAAAGAAAGTTCAGATGAATGTTTTTAACATTTTGCGGGCACTTTTACACGTCCTATTGAATATCCAAAATTCCCCTCTGATCTTGTCATCTGCCTTTATCTCATTGCAGGTGATCAATGAAAATAATTGCAAAAACCAGCAAATGACATAGAGTGAGAGGTCAGCTTTGTACAAACAGTATTTAAAGCTCTTTTATTATGAAAGATAAGTGTTAGTGGCACTGTTGCGTGGGTCAAAATCATGTTACTAGAAAAAATAACTGTAGTCTCACTCCTGAGAAATAAGGGAGCTCTGCAGTTGAAGCACAAGACTTTGCAGTACATGGGGTTTTTTTGTTTGTTTGGCAGTTCTTAAAAAGGTTGCTTGATTTTATTAAGAAATACAGCACTTTTACTTTTCCCAAAGCACTATCCTGAGTTGTTTCTGCAAAGGCTTTTACAGTGTTTTAGCAGGCCAGTATTGTACAAAGCAAGTTTGCTGATTAGAGTAGAGCAATGATGAGAGCTGCTCTCATCATCTCTTCTAAGTTTTAAAAAGAACTGAGTACAGATGATGATGATAAGGACTCTGGTAGGTAGCAAACAGGACATATTTGAAACCTACTAGCACTGTCATCTTATTAGCTGTCCTGTCAGAAGTGGGTGGATCAAGTGGGAAATGAAGCAAGGATTTAAGGATTCAATAATTCATACTTTTTTTTCTGTTTTACCATCTGTCCAGAACTATTAATTTCTCCCTTAGGAAATTTAAGCTGTTCACTTTAACATCCAACTATAGTCTGCTGTCCAAAGGCTTTTACTTTGGATTAAGAAAACTTTTTTTTTTCCTGGAGTCAACATAGTAAGATAACTTTGAAAAAAAGAAAAAAATCAGTCTGGTTACAAGCAAACAGTGGGATATTTCTATTTTTATAACTGTAAATGGTCCTCATCTGGACCTGTGTCTTATCCAGGAGTATTGAGAGCTAGCTGGTCAAGCAATAGAAAGCCATCATCATTCGCTTCACAGAGGGAGGAGAAACTAGAGATGTTCTCTGTGGTTAGTCGTCTAGTGCAGTTTGGTAATGATAATTTTAGAAGGAAGGATGACAAATAATTTTAAGCATGCCATTAACAAAGTATTAAACTATTGAGGATTTTGAAGAGCCCATGTGACTAAAAGCTTTGTGAAGTGCAACAGACAATATGTTGAAGTGTGAAATTCAAATGCAAGTTGGAATGCTAATTCATAAAGGAAAAAATTTTTAGGATGTGGTAATTTAACATTTATTTTCTCAAAAGGTGAAAGACAATTACTGTGATTGGATTGTGAAAAGTTTTAGGAATCTGTGACAGTGGAAGTTTGCTATAGGTGCTGAACTTAAAGTAGAACTCATCTTCAAAAGAGAAGTGTCTTATTTTCTCCTTATGTAACATCACACCTACTGTTATTTAACTTTTTTTTTCTTTTGGCTCTCTGTTGTTGTTCTTATGGACTGTTAATCCGTAGGAGCTGATTAAAGCAGTATTTCAGAAGCTTCAGAGAGGCAAACTGGGCTTTTGACACCTAGAAATATCAAAGTTACTAGTTTAAAGCATATGGAGGGTGTTACATTAGCACTGCCACTAGTCTAGGTCTAGAACAAGAGCTAAATTCTGTTCAGGAACCTCCCTTCTGCCACCACCTTGTCAAAAATTCATGTGTTTGTTTACTTTTTGAAGTCTTCAGACAGGATTTCCGCGGTTATCCCAGTGAACAGTCAATAAACACTTTAAGAAAGAAACAGCTTTTAAAAAAAGAAACCTAGAGAATGAATGTTTTTTGGAGCAACATTTTAAGTTACAACAAGGCTTACTATTGAGGTGGAAGTTTTTGTTTTTCAAAACTTTTCTAATAAGGTGCAAAAGAAGCTTATGTTCTTTGACCAAATCTCACCTGTGGGGTGGGTTTTTGTCGGAGAATTATTTTCTCATATAGCTAATATATGTTACAGGCAGGTTTTGCTTTCAAGGAGAAAAATTTTTCTTAAAAGTTTCCCTGGTACAAGTTTGTAAAGCTTATCCCTTGCCCGCTTTCTGTCCTGAAGGATCTCAGTTAAAAAAATTAGAAGTGGTCTCAATGCAGTCTGTCCTTTTCTACAGGCTATTTGGTTTTTTTAGAACCAGTATTTTAGTGATGTGAACGAGCTGCCCTATTTACTTTAGTTTCCATACCAAAATGTCCTGATTGAAGAAATTAATTTTCTCCTTTTTAATGAACTCATAGAGATGAAAAGAGAATGTAAAAATGACCTAAAATATAAATGTGTGTCTAAAAAAGGGAGAACAGAGGCTTTATTTTTCTTGGACCTAGAGTCGTCTGGGGTTTGGGCTGGTTACTGGCATTACTTAAAGAAACTACAAGCTAATTCCATTTATGGCAGCTACATACCATTAAGAGTACAGGAGAATAGCCTATATTTGCTGACTGTTGCTGGAAAATTTTTCAGTATATTAAATATTAGACCATTTGTTTGGAACTACTCTGTGTTCTTTAGTTGTAAGAATTTAAAAAATGCAGACTAATTCCAATTGGAAGGCACCTCAGGATGTCATTAATCCAACTTCCTGCTCAAAGCCAGATCATCTACTATTAGACCAGGTTACTCAGGGCTTTATCCATTTGGGCCTTGAAAAAATTCCAAGGCTGGAGACTGTGCAACCTCTACTTTCAGTTTTTAAAGGTGACCAATGGTTGTTGACCTGAATGGCTTTTGATCTCAAAACCCATCTCAGAAACATAGTATTTTCATCAATGATTTGGTACATCAAATTGCTTTAGTGATCTAAACAGGCCTGAACTATCCTGAAGTAGTGGAAGACAAAGTAGGATGGGTTTTCTGTCTTCCAGTGCCTACAGGAACACAGAACTGGACTAGAAGTAGAAGGCTCTTTCCAGATTTCTTGTCCCCTGCAAGAATATGTGCATGATCCGATGGGTCTGCTTCCATAGAGATTTTTTTTTTTTCCACAGGCATTATTCCAGGCTTAGCATATCATGCATCAGAGCAACCTGTGCTGCCAACTTTTGGGTTAGGTTTATATGAATAAGGCTCAGCCAGGAGCATCTAGAATGCAGAAATGAAGGGAAGAATTTAGTCTTCTGACTAGCAGTGGACCTGTGTTTTCCTTTATTTCCTGAAGTAGTTGATGAACTAGATTTTTCTTCTGGGTGAATGACTCGGGCTTTTAAGCATACTAAGATTTGAATTTGTCTACTTGTGGAAAGAGCGTGGTTGATCCAACTCCTGCTGAGCATATTTGCACAGTAAATGCAGGCACTTAACTCTTATGGCACAAGCTTACCTCTGGGACGGAAAGTATTGCAAGAAAGTGGTAAGAATACTAACTGCTTTGCAGTATGATATCCTGCTACTATATTCACGAAAAACAGATTGTGTGGTGTATGACTTAATCAAGAAACATCAGTTACCACCAAGAAAATGGATATAAAAGAAACATATTTCTTTTTCCTATTATAAACAGACAAGGTGGTACAGATGATGCTCTTACAGGATTATGCATGATATACACTGAGTATAAAAATTACCTGTCTGTTTTAGGCCCATTTTAATTGCAACCAGCCTTACTTCATTTAAACATTTAGCGGTAAAAGGGTCGCTTTCTCTGAATCACAGAAAGATGTGCTCAGTACCTCTGGATGCACTTAACAGGCTTTTCAGGTACTTAAGGAAAAATATAAGCATTACTTACAAGTGTACCTAAGGTTTCTTTTATTGTTGCAGGTTATTTTAGTATCTGCTAACAAGCTGACTCGATATATAGAACCATGCCAACTAACAGAAGATTTTGGAGGAACACTGACCTATGATCACATGGATTGGTTGAATAAGAGGCTGGTTAGTTTTCTCGATTTTTGTTTTGTTTTGTTTTGTTTCCAAATGTCTCATTCTTGAGCCATGAATTTTTATTTGTGTAGGAACTGCTAAGTGTGTAGAAATTGTCGTATGTGTAGTAGTGGAGTTCAAATGCATGAATAGTCTTATGATAACTAACACTGGATTTGCTCAAGGGATGATAAAAAGCTAATGTGACCAATTTGTTGAAACAAGTTCCTTAATGAAGCTCTCTTGTAGACCCTCACTCTAGAAGAGCCTGAGTGTATAGTATAGTCACTACAACGGAAAATTGTTTGGCTGCTGATAGGAGAAATCCAAAACAAGGAGGAAATACTTGGACTCTGCAGATATTTTGAGGTGATCTCTTAGGCCTTGGTTCCTATGCACTGAGAGCCAGTTTTTAAGCTGTCCTACACTAAAACCTCGGTCAGTGCAGTTTCCCCAGTAGATAGAGATGCAGTAAATACATCCCTATACCCCTAAATAATTAATAGATGTGAATTGTTTAAGCAAATGTTGGTGCACATAGCACTCCAGAATGTTTTTAATCTGTTCACTGATACTTGGTTTTCAGTTACTTTAATTGAATTTTCAAAACAATATTTAATCTTCAATGAAAAAGTGTGTTCCTTTCCCATGCAATCTATTCTTAAAATGTGCATCTCCAACTAGGATGTCCAGGTGGGATCCTGGACAAAGAATACTCCACAGTGTCCCAACAGCAACTGCCCGAAGCTTTCAAACATACCTTGCAGTCCGTTTCACAGCAGTACTTCCCCCTTAAGAAATTTGAGGGCTTACATCATATGTACCATGTTTCTTTTTTGCTGAATCTCAGCAAATTGTGTCTTCAGACCCAAGGGCAGAGAGAGCATCTCTGCTGTGCAGCTTTTTCTACTGGTCTTTGCATGGCCTTTATGTGTGTGTGGATTAGGGCAAGGCAGCTTGTTTCTTCCCTGCCTGAAACTGAGAGCACCTGGACACAGGGGAGGGAAGGGAAATCTAATATTTTAATTCTCCTTCATTTTTGTCTGGTATATACAAATCTGACTTCTACTTGCTTATTCCTGCATTCATAAAATTCATAAGGACAGTACTTCCACTCTAGCTGGAATTTCTGCTTTATATTTGTTTCAGACTACTACTGAAAATTTTTCTCCCATCTCTCCTCTCTTGCCTTGTTTCACTTGTTTTGTATATTAATGAAGAAAACCTCCTCCATTGTAACTCCTGAATTCTGAAACTAGACAAGAGGGCAGAAAGGTTGTTTAAGGTACTAGCTGAAAAACGGTTTACAACTGTTTATACGTTTTAATTCTAGGGATTTTTTTTTTCCTTTTGTAACAACTGAATTTAGCTTGCATTTTATAAACCATACTTTTATAAATTGGCTTTTAAGAGCTGTCCACCTCATGTCTATTTTGGTTTTCCGTGAAATTTACTTAGTCCTAGATAGGTTAAGGAAGGTTCATCTGCACGCTATTGATTAATAATTTATTAACACCAAAAAGACCTGAAAATTATTGCGCATGTCACTTATGGCACCTGATCATGCTCAGTTCTGTTAAAAAAAAAACCAAAAACATAAACCAAAAAACCAACCCTCAGAAGTCAGGTACAGGGGAATCATCTGAACAGTACGCAGTATCTGACTATACAGGTCTTGTTATCTGAGATCAGAAGCCCCTATATTCAAAGAAACTGATGAGGGTGTTTCTTTCTATACAATATGTCTTTCTTTTATCTTGGTTTCATTACAATGTAGCCCATATTAGTAGTGATTAAAAGCTGGAATCTTCACAAAGTTGATTATTTTAATCCATTCAAGTGAGCTGTCAGATGCTTGTGTAATATGTCTTGATTCTCTAGCATTATTCTTAAGATTTACTTAAAGGCTTAAATGAAGATGTAGAATAAATATGCCCGTAAGAACTTACAGGTTTTGCAGAAATCTCAAAATTTTTCAGTATTTCAGAATTCAGTCTATCTTCGTTATATTCAGTGTAACATTTACTATTTCCCTAAGGAATCTTCATGCTCTTAAGTGTTCCCTGAACAAAACTTTATATTTTCTACTCTTTCTACTCTACCATCTGAATGCTGGGAAATAATTATGCTGTGTAAAGACTGAAGTATACTAACAGAACTAGTGGATAAATTTGCACTGATGCCTTCAATACTGCCACTTATATAATTTTCATTTCTTAAATTAAAACCTGCCTCTTATTTAGGTATTTGAAAAATTCACGAAAGAATCAACATCCTTATTGGATGAGCTTGCTCTAATTAACAATGGAAGTGATAAAGGAACTCAACAAGAAAAAGAGAGGTTTGTGATTCGCTTTTTGAAATCAATGCTTTTGGATTATAAAGTTTCATCGGAAATCCAAATGATATTGAAACTACGATATGCCTTAAATATTTTGAAACATGTAAAGAAATTGTGGAATTTTATAACACAGACTACAAAATTAATCAGTTTTTGTGTAGATGGATGCTCATTTAGCAATTGATTACATGCAGCTGCACTTCTATTTTGATACAATGAGTTGAAAAAGTAAGGACTTTACTGAGTGAGGGAAGAAACATACAGTCTCTTAACAGCATCAGGTAGCTCTGGCCTTAGTTGAAGTTTTAAGTGCTACTGTAATACCAATTATTAATAATGTATTTGTTACTTTAAGTAATTAAGTTTATTATTATTAATGATGTGTTTGTTACTTTATTCAAGATCAATAGATATGAACTTCCTTCCATCAGTTGATCCTGAGACGGTATTGCAGACAGGTATAGTAAGTTGAAAAATGATAATGTTGGTCAATGAAGTAACATTATTAATTTTTAAGCCCCTAATGAAAGTACAGAGGGCACAATAATTCTTAGCCATCATCACAATGTAACAAGCTTATCAATTAATGTCATCTTTGGGTTAAAAAAAAGTGATGTTAACAAATAAATGGACGAACTCTTAAGGTCTCTTTTTAAATAGTTTTTAATAATCCTGATAACATCTTTACAGTATTACTATAATTAGTATGTTTCATTTTGATAATACATTGATAATACCACCAAATGGGTACAAATCAGATAGCATTTTCCTACACAATTCTAATAAGTCAGCCTAGTTCTGAGCTGGCCATCTGTAAAAGCGAAGCATAGTCTTCTGACTCTTCACTGCTTAGACTCTCCCTTCATCATTAAACAGTTTGGGTTTTTTTGATTGAAATTTTTTTGGGGGGGTGAATTTCCTGTTTACGATAAAGTATGACTGTTGATTTGGACTAGAAATTTGCTTAAAGATTTGTGCATAGTGTTAAGGTGATGATCAGAGTCTGAGTGCTCAGAATCCTCATCTTAGAGCCTCTTACGAACTAATGTGCAGATCACATGTAATATTTGCTACAGAGAACTAACTACCGGCTTTACATGTCCTCTGTGTAAAATTTTAGTTTATTTAGATCTGGGGATAATATTGTTTGAGTTAAAAGGTGAAACAATAGTTCCTTGCTGTGGTCTTTAAAGTTTTTAAAATATGAAGTGTCTGTAGACAGTGTCACTAGGTTTTAGTCTAATTGTGTATTCTCCTAATGGTAAGATTTTTGGACAAAATAGCACTTCAGTTTTGTGTAAGCAGATGGCTCCAAAGAGTATTAGTTGATATGCATTTTCTGTTTTCTTAATTATGGCATAATGAAATTTGTTTTGAGCTATGAAGTTTAATAACTTTCATTAAATCATGGGAGTTCCTAAGAGGCAACTTTTCTTTGTTAGATTCACTGTATTGAAACTTTGAGAATAAAAAAATTAAACTCTTACCAATTAAACTTTCCTACCTCTTACGGGTAAATATGAACAAACCGAGGTTTTAGATAAAAGGCTTCTGTCTTCCATAGTTACAAGTACTGTTGCTTTCAAAAGCTCAAAATCCACATATATAGTTCTTAGATTTTGATAAGAATCTCATTTAAAAAAAATTGTTTTACCTTGAAAATGTTAACCCTTTAACTGCTGAAACAATACAATAGAAATTCAAAATTATCCCAGTAGAACTATGCCTTGTAAAAGCCTTTAAGTCTGTTTGCTCTGCAGCTATCTGCACCTATTTGTGTAGTATTATAAAAGACAAAATCCAAGATGTTTATTTCCATAGTATGGCAAAATATATGTGAATTCTTAAGACATGTTCATTTCACAATAATATATGCTGAGTTTACTTGCTCCAATTTCCAAAGCCCTTGGCATTTTGTTTGTCTAGATAATACCAGTTGAATTTAGAGTCTATATTTCTGCATTTTCCTTGAGGTATTACAATTATTATTCTAGTGGTAATTTTTTTCTTTTATTGAACTGGCATGTTACCAGTTTAAGACCTGCAGAACTGATGATATGGAATTGGCAGATTTCCACATTTACACCAAGATTTCTTTAGTGACTAAACATTGGTTTATTTGCGAACTTGTTCATTGACCTTTTGGGGAACAAACTGATGATCTGGGTTTACTGGTAGTACAGTGTTTACATCCTGAAAACTTTACCACAACTTAACAATAACATTCTTCAAACAGTTTAAACAGAGGATTAAAGAGTCAAAACATACTATTTTAGCATCTATGATTGTTGCACTCTAGAGTCTGTACGCTGATATGGTGCTTAAGAGCACAAAGAAAAAGGTGAGAAAAGTGAGGAAAAAAAAATTGATCAAAATACTTAGTATCAGCTCCACACTTCCTGTGAAAGTTTTGTACTTGCTATAAAAATCGTGAAAGATAACAGAGAAATTATATGCTTAGTTTGTTAGTGCTTCTAGATCATTCATTTAGTCTAAGAATACAAATTGTTTGAGAGAAATACTTTGGATGCTACACAGTATTTTGAAGTAAACCAGAATACTTAGTTCTTTCAGACTCAGGATTGTGCTTTGCAATTATTTAAGTTAATCAATACTATTGTCAATATGAATGTTGGTCACGGTGTCTCTTTTATATATCTACAATATACCACATGATTTCTACCATATTTTATGACACAGCCCCACAAACTGTAACCAGTGGTCTGCACGAAATGGTATCATTAACTGTGCCCAATGCATGAAAGATCATTAGCTGCAAAAATGTAGCACCGGATGGTCTAAAAGCAGGCACGCTTACTAGTAATTTTTATGCTTGTTTTTTGAATCTAAACTAACCACGTCATTATATGTATTCTTAAAGGCCATGAGCTACTATCTGAGTTACAACAGCGTCGATTCAATGGTTCAGATGGAGGGGTATCCTGGTCCCCGATGGATGATGAACTACTTGCTCAGCCACAGGTCATGAAGCTGCTGGACTCACTCAGAGAGCAATATACCCGCTACCAGGAAGTTTGCAGGCAACGCAGCAAGCGCACACAGCTAGAGGAGATTCAGCAGAAGGTAATGCAGGTAAGACTGGAGTTGTTCTTGAATACTCTGAGGCGGAATATTCAGCTCAAGTCCCAGACTGTTTCCTGCAAAACTGAGTATCAGAGGTGAGAGCTTCATGCCTCCTTTCACTCCTCAAACTGCTACATGCTAGTTTCACTTGATACTTCACCTTGTGGCTACAACAGTGCCTTTCCGAAGGCTGTTCTGAGTAGGTGATTAGAAATGTGCTCTCTTGCCATCACGCAGAAGAACCTTCGCTTTGTCCCTTTGTTGTGTACTGAGGCAGTGTAATGCTACGCTGTTGGAGGGGCAAATGCCTGACCTGTTAGCCGAGAGGAACATTCACAAATGGGACACACTTGACTGTAATTTTTCTTGAGAGTTGGAAACCTTCCCCTGCCCGTGTTGTTTTAAGTTCCTCTTACTGAAGATAAGCCGTTATTTATTCCTTTATTTGTCTAATGCTTGGTGTTTTAACTAAGTGAAAGTGATTAAACTGTGTATTTCAGGGATACCCGGGCAAGAATGAATACAAACCTTCCTAATCAATCTTGTGTTAAAGGTCGTAATGAATTGGTTTGGTCCTTTGGAAACAGGCATGTAATTAGCACTTTCAACATTTTGTCAGCAGAGTCTCAGTAGCAAAAATCAAGGAAATGGAATCAATTTATTCCTCTTGTGTTTATTAATTGAAATTAGATTTATATGTTTTTAAGCTTCTATATAGTTTGAATATTCAGCAAATGGAATGGATATTGCTTTTAACCTTCCAGCATTGACATTTCTAATGCATGAGGAATGTAAACCAAGTGCTTGTACTTCACAGCATTCCAGGTATGGGTAAAGATAAAAACTAATCAATCTTGTTATTTCTAGCAGTGAAAATATAAATCTACTGAGAAAATAGCTTTCACTTATGTAGTAATTCAGATTATTATAAAAAAAAAAACCCTTAAAAAGCAAATGTCATTTTTTGATATGTTGAGGTGGAAATAATAAAAATATGTAAGAGATTAAAATAGTACTATATAGAACATATTATCATGGCTGTGGGTATAATCAGGTGAGGGTTTTTTTTTTCCTGTGTTAGAGTTATAGTGGTCGAACAAGATGTGCTGATTGAAATGAAATTTATAATGTACTTTGGCAAATGTGACATTGTTAAGGCATTTAAATTGACTTGTTTACTGGGACATCAGCCTCATTTTGCAATATTTGTAGTAGAAATACTTGTTTGGTCTTTCTACATTATGGATGGTACATAGTAAGTGAACTGAGTCTCAGTACATAGGAAAAATGTGTTTCACTGTTTTACCAAGCTAATCAGTTTTATAAAGTGCATTTAAAAGCTGTCTAAACGGCATACAAATGTATGGGAAAAACTTAGTAAGTCTAGAAATTGATTTAACTTCCTTTTGGTTTATGGGAGAAAATCAGGCTAACAGAGAAAAGTAAGAAGATAATGATGGACTGGAAGAAACCAATAGAGGCAAAGTGCCATGGAATTTATTTTGCCAAAACAAACAGAAGTTGCAGTATAACATGCTTGCAGTATTTTCAGTTGGAATGGGTGTGTACATAGAAAGTTTTTTTCCATGTGTTGCTGATTTTTTTTTTCCAGTGTTTTGATTTCCTGTTAGCTTGCATTACAATTACTTTCCTATTTTATTCTTTGTAGAGCTTGCTAACCACTCCTGGCTTGCTTTTGTGTTCCTGTTTCATTTTCACTATTTGCTGCTTCTGTGAACTGCTTATTTCTTACTCCTGTCTCAAAGCACTCTTACCCATAACCACCTCTGTTTCCTTGTGCCTTCAATATCCTACCCTCTCTTTTTAACTAACGCTCTTATTTCTATTCCATAGTTTTGTTTCCCTTTCCTTTGTCTTTCATGCTGCAGTGTTAAAGATGGCAATGATTTCCAGATGTTTTCTGATGAGCAGTTGTACTAAACAGACTGCTGATGAGCAACTCTGTTATAAATTCTAGCTTTGTCCCTTCTTAGGCAGAGGTGCTAATTGCTATTTTTCTAATCTTAATTCACAAAAATTAATGTCAGGCCCTGCAGTAGTCTAGTCATTAGCCATTTAAAAATATACTTTATGAAAATAACATCGCTTCTTTCTGCAGGTCCCCTAGTGACTCTTCTCTCCTCAGTTCAAGTGTCTGTCACACAAGAACGGCCACGTGCTAAGCTAAGCAGTTTCAGAGGCAATGCAGTAGTTCCTGGAAACTTGTACTGGGGAGGTGATCTTGGTCAGAGAGGGCACTGCTAAGCAGTAGTCTTGCACGCTGTTTCAGAGTTGCATGAGAACTGTCATTTCTGTGTAAGGATTTTCCAGGCCATGCTGGGGTTACAGGGGGACATCTGGGTGCCTTCACTTCTAGGTCCATTCCATATTTAACCAGCAACAGCTGTGCAGAGGTGCTGAGCACAACAGGAAGTTTCTCTTTAAGAAATTATAAAAGTGAGGAAGATTCAGGATGCCTTTGGAGCAAAGAATATATGCTCTGAAACAGTGCTGGGGGGGAGAGGGGACGTGAAAAACACAGACATGACTAAAAGGTGGGCTGAATTGAGTAACCTTCTGTAATAGTGAAGGTTATTCTTGATTACTGTTGCAGTGTAGCCTAGTAGCACTAGGAAAATGGTTCAATTAGTCCCTTTTTCATTTGTCTTCATGATTATGGTGTTACACTGTGTATTGTATTATATTTCCTGAAAACCTGTGTGACGCTGTTCTGTCATCTTTGTTTAAACAAAAGTCGCATTAAAGAGAGGAAGCTGGCTTCCTATGTTTTTTCATTAAGGTTCAGAATGTGGGGGTATTCCTGCATTTCCTTACTTCAGGACTCCAGTAGTGACTTTTGTACTAGGTTTCATCACAGCTGTCTCTGTTTTCTAAATATTTAAAAATTTATCATAAAATTTTGCCATAGATACCATTTGATAATTCAAATGTGTATAAGGAAACTAAAATTTGAGATACTCTGCTTTGCTTTGAATAATATTAACATCAAATGACATAGTTTCAAAATAATAACAATCATAATAATAAAAGAAATCCAATACTGCAGTCCAAAATTGTATTGCCATGACCCTGCAAAAATTTCTGCAAAGGCAGATCCCATGAAGTGTGGCCATTAAGACTACATTATTTGAATAGAGCAAGTTGAAAGACATAAACATATTAAATACTAAGTTGTTGTGTAAATTTTATTTTGGAATAAGTACATATCCTGTATTTGAGTGTTACTGTATTCAACAAAATCAGGAGAAAACTCTCAGGTGTGAGGTTGAATACAGCTGTGCATTGTAATTCACTTAGGCAAAACAACCCCTCACCAACCTGTTTGAACACAAGAGGTCCATTATCAAGAAAATTGTCATTTAAGCTATTTATTGACAGAGACATGAAATGGCAAGTATGTATGTGAAATCTTTTGCTAGCTGCCATCTGCTTTCATGGAGCTGACAGGCTAAGGTTAATGAAAAGTGGTTTCTGCTTGAAGCTTTTGAAGATGTGAATGGATTCAACAGCAAGACTTATATAGATACTAAAAAGATTTTTTTTATAAATGTATACTTTGAAACATTTCTACTTATGTTACAAAATTCTTTTTGTACCAGTTTTTGTGTAATTGATTTGCTACTTTTTTTTGTCATCTTTGTCTTATTGACAGGTAGTCAATTGGCTTGAAGGACCTGGATCAGAACAGCTAAGAACCCAGTGGGGAATAGGCGATTCAATTAGAGCTTCACAAGCTTTGCAACAGAAACATGAAGAGATTGAGAGTCAACACAGTGTAAGATTTCCCATACCCTTTTCAAGTAGCAAAATAATTCTAAGTACATGCAGTTATGAGCAATGTATTTTGGTTATGAGTATCTAGGAATTTTGCACAGTGCATGTGTTTTATGGCTTACAGAGGAAAGTACCTGAGCAGTTTAAGAACTTGATATGGTCCTTATATGTACATGTTATTTATTATGTTTTCCAGTGTAGAAACATACTGATTTCTTTCTATGATTTTTCTTGGTTTTATTACATTACAGCAGTTCTTAAATTTTCATGTTGAGTAGAAGTAAATTTCCTTTTTCTTCCCTGCCAAAATGGCTGAGAAGTCCTGTACTTCTCAGGTGAATAAGTTAATATTTTTGTCTTTATTAAACTACATTTACCAGTAGCTAAAACTGGCTTAACACTTTCATTAATCAAGACTTCAGATATGGTTTATGTTCATAATGAAATCTCGAAGAGACTGTTTTGTAACTGTACTGACTTGATGCCTTTGCTTCTAACTTTGAAGACTTCCTGAGGTTCAGTAGAACTTTGTCTTTCCATCAGATGATTAACTATAATTGGGATATGAATATGCAATGTTCCCAAGGGGAGTGTTACAGTGCTTTTCTTCTTTTCTGACTTTCCTGGATGTAGACATTGACATTTCTGTCCACTTTTCTGAAGTTCCCTTTACAGTCATGAACAACAGTCAGAAAAATTATTTTTTATTTTATACCAAAATATGTAATTGGGAGACCACTGGCCTACCTTAAATTTAGATGCCTGTTTATAAATTAAAGCCATTTTTTGCTAACAGCACTGGAAAAATGTGCTTTGCCTTTTCCTTTGATTTTTTTCCTAAACACCTCATAACCGCTGAGTGTACTCTCCCTTTTTCATTATTTTCCTGGTTTTTTTCTCTCCTAGTAATTGAATTGACAGCTTGTATGCTTGCTTTCTTTCATAATCTCCTACTTATTGTTGATTAGATTACTTCTATTTTGAAGAAACTTGGAAAAACTGTTTGATTTGTTTTAAAGAGGCTTTTTCTACTCGGTTTACTCTGAAGTGAAAAATAATTTTCATAGGGTGTTTGTTTTGGTTTGCTTCTTGTTTGGTTTTGGGGGTTTTCATTTTCTGGCTCTCTTATTCATGAGCAATATACTAGAACTGTTATTTTTTAAGCAAATGTTGGCCTTTTCTCCATGGTTTTGAGCTGTCATGTACAGCTGTGCCTAACTTCCCCTATGGAAAGTATCAGAAACACACTTTTCATATATCTGGTTTGCCAGTCTCTTAATTTCACTGATAGCTTGAACAAAATGAATCACTGCAACTGTTTTACATAATACTAAAAATTATTAATCCAGGTTATTTTTTGTTTGACTTCTCATATTATAGTTGACTTGTCACACTCAATAAGCTAGATTTGTATGTTCAATGTCTAAAGGTAATAACAAGAGTTATGTTGTGTAAACTGAGTTTATTAAACTATAGTACATGTGTGACAATGGACATTTCCATATTATATCATCTTAGTTGCCCCTTCTGGGGTAGATGAGAGATTTATTCTGCTCTTAAATTTTTGGCTGATTGCTAATTTAACTTTGTCATTACTTTTTTTCCCCTCTTTGCATCTTTTCATACTCTTATTTCTTCCTGTGAGCAGATGGTAGAGGCGGCTTCGGGTAAAAAGAAAAAAAATTTCAGAATATGGATATTTATACTCTATATTTTGCATGCTTTGTAAATAAATGATGCAAAACCCGAATGCTTAATTTTAAAAGATTGCAAACATCCCAATAGGAGTGTGACAATACTAATAAAATCAGATGTTTCAGGCCAATAGATGGTGCTATTCCATAGCATTAGAAATGCATAGGGCGTTTGAAGGTCACTTTACTGTAGGCCAAAATAAAAGTTGTTGAGCGAACATGTTTTGCTTTACAGGCATCTCAGTCATGCAAGATGTGAATGTGATCTTGATGTATCAAGTAATTCTTAAATCTCCTGGAATTGTTAAAAATTTGAACTATTTTCTGTTGCAAATATACCACCATGACAACATAACTAACTCCTATGTATGTATTCAGTAATCAAAGCACTTGAAAAATAAATCTACACATTTTTAATTGAGTAGTGTAAATCTTTCCTTAAATAAGAAACAAGGATCATTTTGAAGTTTCTGTACATGGATACTCTGTTTTATTCAGAAGATGGAGATTGTTTCTACTTTATCTACAGTAGTATTTTTTTTCCCCTAAATGCTTTAAGAAAATTATTGCTGGTTTCAGTCATGACACTGAAAGTAACACCTAGATAGTCCTATGAACAGCTTTTTGTAATAGCTTATCACTTGGGAGAAGGTCTTCTGTTTCAATAGAGCACTATAGGCGTGTAAGCATTAGAAATTTGTTTAAAAATGGTAGAATACTTCTGTTGGTTCAGTAAAATAGTTTGAGTAGGAGTTTGTGCTGGGAGCTAGTTGCCATGCCTTGTAACCTTCCCATCTTTCTGCACTTCTTGAGTTGATTTGAAATTAAGAATGTTTTTTCCTCCTGCATGAGATTTCATAATTATAGCATAAGCTGTAATAAGTTACTTTTTAAATCTGATTATTTATTAGTCTGCAGTTAGATGTATGCCATTTTAAAAGAAATAGAATTATGTTTGGTATTATTTTAATGCTTAATTTTCCTGTGTTTGTAGGAGTGGTTTGCAGTTTATGTTGAGCTTAATCAGCAGATAGCAGCTCTTCTAAATGCAGGGGATGAGGAGGACCTTGTGGAATTGAAAGCATTGCAGCAACAGCTGAGTGATGTGTGTTACCGGCAGGCTAGTCAGCTGGAATTCAGGCAGAATCTATTACAAGCAGCACTTGAATTCCACAGTGTTGCCCAGGATGTAAGTTTTTAACTTTTCACAGCTCACCTGTCAATATATTATTGCCTTAGTATTATGATTGTTGAATACATTGGAAAAAATTGAGGCGGGTGAGGGGAAATACAATGTCACTTGGAAAATGCCGTAAGTCTTCATTTACTATAATTGAAACACTGGGAGGATGGATTTCCCCTTTTTTAGGAGGGAAGTGCTTGGTAATATGTCTTACATTTCAATAGCATTTGAAATAAAATGGTTATTAGTTAAAAAGTTGATTTCCCCCCCCCCCCCCGCCCCCGTCTTGGTTTTTCTGCTGTGGTTTTTTTTTTTGGTGGGGGTTTTTGGTTGTTTTTTTGTTTGGTTGGTTTTTTTGATTTAGAGGCATATGCATTAATTGAACCACAGTTTAGTGTGCTTCTCATAGTTTTGTTTCTAAATTGGCATTTATTCCTTTCCTGTACTTGTCTAAAAAAAATAAAATCTTGACTACCCACCTCACCCAGTCTAGGGGTGTATGCTCTTGGAATTTTATAGGCAGATGGGTTGTTTGTCTTTCAACTTGACTTTCATTTCCTATAGATGCAAAGAGGAACTTCTAAAATGACAGATCTCCAAACATTTAAAAAAAGATTGCAGACCCAACCATCTGAAGCTCAGACTTCTTTTTAAATATCAGCAATTTATGTTGTTTTTCATTTTAGTTGTCTCAGCAATTGGATGGCCTACTAGGAATGTTGTGTGTAGATGTAGCACCAGCAGATGGAGCATCAATTCAACAAACTTTAAAACTACTGGAAGAGAAATTGAAAAGTGTTGGTAAGCAAAATATTTCTGCATTTCGGATAAATGCTTATGAATGCATTACAGGAAAAAAACCCAGTAATCCCACCACCCCCTTTAAAAAAAGACAGCAGAAAAAAGACTTATCTCTTCTGATTCCTAGCTAAGTAATGTTCCACCTAACTACCTATGACTTGCTTATGCTTTTTACTGCATAGTAGTTCTGTCTGGGAAAATGATCTGGAAATGTTTTTTTAAATGTTTTATATATAGTACATATTTATTATATACCATTATCATCCATTTCATCTACAAACAAGCTTTTCCCCCCACTAATCATTCTTAGTATCTTGAGAATATAGTGCTTAGATGATCTTTCTGTCTCCAGAACTGACCCCTTGATGATTGTTATCCACTCAGTTTTAGAATGCTTGTACTGAGTATTTTGCAGTAACTTTGAATGTATATGTTAATAAATGGTACATTTAAAGTTGTTACACTGTCAAGTATATAGAATAGAATATTTCAATTGGAAGGGACCTACAATGATCATCTAGTCCAATATGTTGTAGGAGAAAGAGCTTTGAAGCAAAATCATATATGGTCGAAGTAGTTATGATTGGAATATAAGTTTGATGCGTAAACTAGATATTACTTTAGGAAAACAGATAGTAGAGCTGCCAAATAATAGATGTAACAGCAGATTCTAAGGGATGGCATATTTTAGCATAGAAAAATGTATCAGCCATATGAGATGTGTTATGCAGTAGTAACTTCTGCCAGCCATGGAAGAACATTTAGGCTGCAACTGCTTAGCTGTGATAAATATTTTAGGTATTGTGCAGCTGTGTGGATTAAAGACATTAATTAGCTATTTATATGCTGAAAAGTTAATACTCAGTGTCAGCTTTTATTCCGTTACTTGTTATCTGCTAGGTCATAGAATAGCAAAGCCTTAGCTCTTTGTTAATATAGACAAATACTCACTCAAACTTAAAAGTTGGAAGGGCAGCGAAAGACAGATAGTAATGTCCTTTTCACTTTCCAGCCTTCCATCTCAGATTCTGTTGCATTTCACATCTCTCCTTTGGGGAAAAAAATAACAAATTTTTAAGTGACCATTGACTTGTTTTTTCTTTTTTTCTTTAGACTTAGGCTTGCAAGGCTTGCGTGAGAAAGGTCAAAGTCTTCTTGATCAAATATCTAATCAAGCATCCTGGGCCTATGGGAAAGATGTGACCATTGAAAACAAAGAAAATGTGGACCATATCCAAGGAGTGATGGAAGATATGCAGCTTAGAAAACAAAGGTAATAACAGTTCTAGTAATTAAGATTTTCATGTGCTGATAGGTCACTTTATATAAATTTGCATATACATATATATTTTTTTAAGGGACTGTTTTGCTTTATCTTCAGTTATGGGATGTAGTGCAACTGTAATTTATATTTGTGGTATATTTAAATGGGACAGAAGCCTTCCTGTCTAATCTGTTGTAGCATATTCCTAAATCCAAGCACCTGTTGTATTTCAGTACTGGATGGAGTATTTGAGTGCTTTCCTGTACTTGTAAATGCTCAAGAATTATACATTCCTTTTATATGGAGTTATGGAATGGATGCAAGAGGCATCATTTAAATGTTAGCAGCTTGAGATGGAAGGTATAAGACTACAGTAGTGATGATGGCCCTAAAATTATGTATTAATTATGTACAGACTTGTTTATCCCCTTTTTCACAACCTCTATCCTTTAAGCATGGCATTTTCACTCCTGAAGATAGGAATAAAGATGGGATGGTGTTGGGGGACAGGGTACAGAATGGAGGCAGAGAGTTCAGTTTTCAAAATGTGTTTTTTTGTGAGTTTTGGAAAAAGATAGAGTGGAGAATGAAGTTGTAGTAGGGAATAATGCTGGGGGGAGTTGAATTTGCAAGAAAGATGGATTTTGCCATCACCTTCTTCCTCCTAGCCTTTCATTGAGTATTTTTTTTTAAAGATGTAGTAGTACTGGATTGGCTACAGTACTGCATTTTTTTCTACTCAACAGTGTGAGAGAATCATGATGTTGCTTATTATTACTGCTGGAACCCCTGACACAATAAAGTACTCTCCATAGAAAGTGCCTGAACTTTGAGGGCAATGGCTGAACAAAAAGGTGCTTCTAGGGAACGATGACGTCTAATGAGTATTAAGTTGCTCAATTGAGGAATTAATTCTACCCTCACAGTTTGTTTTCTTAGGGAGCTTAGTGTGTTTTGGTAGCGTTTAGAGAAGGTACTGTTTTAAGTATGTCCTCTGAATCCTATTTACTTGAGCAGCACTTGTGTTTAGAGGGCCAACTGCAAAGAGCTGTAGAGGACCATGTGTCACTGTGCAGTAAAATGGCAGTTGGAATTCAGTACTGAGAAAAGAAATGCATGTGGGAGAAGGAAAAACTATATACATAGTAAGGGACTCTGAACCAGCTGTTAAAGGTAAACGTTGGAAGACTTTTGCAAAAATTGCTTTAATGTTCAGTCATACTGTGAGAAGCAAGTAGAATGCTAAGGACTGTTAGAAAAGGAATAGAAAGTTAAAAGGAAAATGTCATTGTGTCACTGTATAGATTTGTAGTCCATTTCTGTTTTAAGTGTTACACAATTCTGGTCCCTGTTCTCAGAAGAATTGTGGGAAATCAATTAGAGGATCAAAAAGTCAATAAAATGTTCAGACAAAGGTATGAAGCAGCCTCCAGATGATGAATGATTAAACAAGGTGGTTCTTCAGCCTGGAGGAGAGACAAAAAATTATAATAAGGACTATCAGTAGCATTTAGTAGTAATTTTTGCAACAGTTCATTTTTTTCAAATTGTATTGAAGGTTTCTTATTATTTATATACACATGTAGTATAATGTTTATTTCTAGGGGCATTTTGCTGTTTTAGTTATGCTTTTGGAACCCATAAACTGTTTTCCTGCACTATTAGAGCAACAAATTTCCTTTCTGTAAGCATCACAGCACTACAGGACATGTAACAAAACGCAGTACTCTAATGAACTGTTCTTTGGAAGTGCTTATGTTTGCAACCAGTTTGAAAAAACAGATCCATGCATACTCTCTTGCATTCACTTATAGTGCTAACTGTTGTTGAGATTAATAATTCCATTTGCACTGGATGGGAGTCTGAATCTTGCTGTCTACTTAGTAGGCTCTGAAATTGAAGTGGAAAGGTCATTCTGCTGAATGTATTAGCTTAGCTCTCACTGTGGAAAGAAAAGAACTTTCGATACTTTTTTTTTTAATTCTAGCTAGAGAAAGAACTGCAAAATGTGCTTAATTCAGAACAAGAGAATTAAAATTAGTTGTTATATGAATTAGATTTTGAAATGCTTCCTGACAAGTTGTAGCAAAGGACATCATCGTGTAAGGGTTCAATTATTACAATCTTTAGTTATCTAAAAAGAAAAACAGAAATATGTGTTAACATCTTTTAGACAGTCCTCATTTTATTCACCAAGAAAACTTCACCACCAGCTCACAGTACAGTTCAGAATTATGCCAGGTTTAAGCCAGCTTTCACCTAGACTTGAGTAGGATAAAGTCTGTCTTAGGAATGTAAGCCTCTGTGTGGCAGATCAAGGTGCAACAAGGTAAGGAACCTGCAAGGCTGCTGGAAGGTCTTGTAGCTATTGCTGATATTACTGTCTGTAACTTAGACGTATCAGGAGTCTTGAGGATCATGATTTCGGTGGGTTGTAGTGCTCGGTTCTATTTATTGCATGTTTCTTACTGTTACGTGAGGCATTATATATTTTGGCCAATCTAAGCAGCACAAAAAATGTTTCAATCGCCTTTAAGCACAAATACGGGCTGGGAGATGAGTGAATTGAGAGGAGACCTGCAGAGAAGGACTTGGGGGTTGACGAGAAGCTCAACGTGACCCACAATGTGCACTCGCAGCCCAGAAAGCCAGCCGTATCCTGGGCTGCCTCCAGAGTGACCAGCAGGTTGAGGGAGGTGATTCTCCCCCTCTACTCTGCTCTTGTGAGACCCCGCCTGGAGTACTGTGTTCACCTCTGGGGCCCCCAACACAAGGAGGGCAGGGACCAGCTGGAGTGAGTCCAGAGGAGGGCCATGAAGATGATCAGGGGTCTGGAGCACCTCTCCGATGAAGACAGGCTGAGAGAGTTGGGGTTGTTCAGCCTGGAGGAGGAGGCTCCAGGGACACCTTACAGCAGCCTTCCAGTACCTAAAGGGGGCCTACAGGAAAGCTGGGGAGGGACTTTTTCCAAGGGCTTGTAGTGATAGGACAAAGGGTAATGGCTTTAAACTGAAAGAGGGTAGATTTAGATTACATGTAAGGAAGCAGTTCTTTATTGTGAGGATGGTGAGGTACTGGAATAGGTTGCCCAGAGAGGTTGTGGATGCCCATGCCTGGGTGTTCAAGGCCAGGCTGGATGGGGCTTTGAGCAGCCTGGTCTAGTGGAAGGTGTCCATGCCCATGGTAGGGGGGTTGGAACTAGATGGTCTTTAAGGTCCCTTCCAACCCAAACCATTGTGATTCATGAACACTTGCCATCTTAATGCTGTTCACTGAAAACATCATTGTCAAACTCATAATGTATTGTGTCTGCTATATGTATGTTGGTGAGCCTTCCTGTGCTACTCTTTTAAGGTGTGAGGATATGGTGGATGTGCGGCGACTGAAGATGCTTCAGATGGTACAGTTATTTAAATGCGAAGAAGATGCTGCTCAGGTATGGAAATGCCTACAGAATTTCATCATTCTGGTCTTTATTGTCCACTGGTTAAATTTATGGGAGTTGACAGTTGTACAGTATTATTTTTATGACTTTCAAATGTAGTTTTATTTAGTGAATTTGTACAGTGAAAATAAAGAATACAGCAATGACTAAAAATAGTGCATTTGGTGATTGCATGCATGATCTACCAGTTTGTGATAACTTTTTTCTATATCAAAAGTATATGCTAGTACTGAAGTTACTTCACCCATCTGGATTAATTTCTTTTCAATTTAATTTTATTCTTTTGACTTTTGTTTTTAAGGCAGTAGAATGGTTAAGTGAACTGTTGGATGCTCTGTTGAAGACACACATTCGACTGGGAGATGATGCTCAAGAAACAAAAGTTTTACTGGAGAAACATCGAAAATTTGTTGATGTCGCACAGGTGAAATGAATTTTTTTAGCAATATCGTTTTTGTACAGTTTCAGAAGATCTCCTAAATAGAATTGGTACCTGTATGGACAATCATGGAACAGGTGTTACTATTCTTAATGATTTGCCTCAATGCTTGAATGAAGAAACCATGATTGCTGGAATTGGTGATGAGCCTAATGAGATTTTTGAAGTTCCATCCACAATAGCGATGCTGCAGTTTACTACCTTAGTATATCTACTTCATGTAGGCAATGTAAACCACAAAATATAACGTTCACATTGACTTTCTTAAAAGGCATATATTTCAAACAGTCTTTATAATGACTTTTGAATTACTGCAATAACATACTGAAATATGGCTGAGCCACTTGGTTTCAGTCTATTTTGTGCTGTACTTCATGAAACAGAGCCTGTCTTTCTATTGGTTTTCCAGGTAGAGTTGACTGCTGGTGTATGATGGTCCTGCTCATACAAGAAGTTTTGGCACTAGCAGAGTTAGGGGTTGGACAGAACTGACAGCTTTAATTCTTGATTGTAGCAGCCAACTAATGAATCCTGCTGTACAAGAGTCTAGTGAAATTCACTGAAGCCATAGGGCATGTTTGCACACCTGTTTGCAAATCCGGAATATGCAAACAGATGCTGGGTACATGTGAAAGAATTTCGTGTAAGAATAGAAATGTACAAGCTGGGCATTTTTCAGGTGCTTTTTCAGATGTATACTGCTTTTAGGAATGACTAATTCAGACTTGCCAATTAACAGATGTGATGTTTTTTAGTTGCACCTGTTACACTGGAACTGATTTTTCTCTTTTGATGAATTAGAACTGACAATGACAGGAGAGTAGCTTACTGTTACAATGATGTGCCACAACGCACCTGGATGCTGGGTGACTACAAACATGGTAACAGTGAAGTCAGTGAGATAGTCATCTTGGCAGTAGATATCAAGTATCCCATGTGTAAGATCCAAGCAGCTATTTGAAATTTTCAGGAGGCTCTGTTCTTTTGCCAGTGTGAATGCTAGTGTTGTGGTCTAACCCCAGCTGGTAACTAAGCACCACGCAGCCACTCACTCAGTCCCCCCCACCCAGTGGGATGGGGCGGAGAAGCAGAAGGAAAATGGTAAAACTCGTGGGTTGAGATAAGAACAGTTTAATAGAACAGAAAAGAAGAAACTAATAATGATAATAATAACAATAATAAAATTACAATAATAATAAAAAGGATTGGAATATACAAAACAAGTGATGCACAATGCAATTGCTCACCACTCACTGACTGATGCCCAGTCAGTTCCTGAGCAGCGATCCACCGCCCCCAGGCCAACTCTTGCAGTTTATATATTGGGCATGACGTCCCATGGTATGGAATACCCCTTTGGCCAGTTTGGGTCAGCTGTCCTGGCTGTGTCCCCTCCCAACTTCTTGTGCCCCTCCAGCCTTCCTGCTGGCTGGGCATGAGGAGCTAAAAAATCCTTGACTTAGTCTGAACACTACTTAGCAACAACTGAAAACATCAGTGTGTTATCAACATTCTTCTCATACTGAATCTAAAGCATAACGCTGTACCAGCTACTAGGAAGAAAATTAACTCTATCCCAGCTGAAACCAGGACAGCTAGACAACAGGGGATTTTTTTTTTTTTTTTTAAAGAGCAAAAGCACTGTTTGGTCATTACAATTTTATTCATACTTCATCAGCATTTTCTAGTAGACCAGATTAGTTTGATATACTTTGCAGGTCTAAATTGAGGAGCTTTCATAGACTTGTCTGCTGTTGTTTTAAGATACTAATTAGCTCCTAAATTAAGCACAGAGTTTTTACGTGTACCTTCTTTCCCATCCCCTCCAACTTTTAGAGTACTTACGATTATGGGAGACAGTTACTGCAGGCAACTGTTGTCCTGTGCCAGTCCCTGCGGTGCACTTCGAGGTCCTCAGGGGACACGCTTCCAAGACTGAACAGAGTGTGGAAACAGTTTACAATAACTTCTGAGGAAAGAGTACACCGGCTGGAAACAGCTGTTGCATTTCATTCAAGTGCTGAAAAGGTGAGTGTTGTGTTTTTAAGAAGAAAAATTTCTTTAAGCAAACAAAATTTAAGAAAAACAAAGTTGTCAGTGTGTATTTATTGCCCCTTTCTAAATATTAAAAACAAGCAGAAAGAAGAATTTAAGCATATTTTTCTAACTGTTAATTTCAATACTTAATGCAATTCTTGCTAGCGTACCTATATTGGTATAGGGCCTGCTTAACAAAAAGGGAGACAGCAGCCCTGAAGCTCAGGTGCATTGAGTTGGGGCTGGAAGAATTTTTTTTTTTAACTCTTCAGAGGGGAACTCTTATGTTGATCATAAAGCATTTCTTTGTGTGTTTTAGACTGTAAATCTTAAAGGCAAGGAACACTTCTTGCTTTGTGGCTTTGTGCAGGGTATAATACAAAGCTACAGGGTCATTTAAGATCTTTGGAGAGTTAGAAGGAGTATTGCCTTTTAAGCTCTGTGCATTTTGAATGTGATATCCTTCTCACAAACTGTGTAAATAAATGCAACTCTCACCAGTTTAGCTTCCATGCATGCTATGTTGCTGTGCCTTGTATTTTGCATTTGGAGGGTGTTGAACATGCTGTTACTGATGCATGACTAACCAAATCCAACAGGTGTTAAAACTCAGATTTATTCTTCAGCAGAAGTTAGTTAGAATTCCGGTAACATTTTATAAAACCACAGGCTCAATGATGTAAAGAGAATTAATACTACACAGCTGACTTAAGAATCCCCAAGATTTAAAGTGATGGCTCAAAACGCACATATCACTCCCCTGAAAGCTGAGGGCTCTCTCCCTCGAGGAGTTACCTCGGGCAGTGCCCCGACCCGAGGGGGAGTCCCGAACTGCAGACACACTGCTCCGAGGAGGACTGATTCCAACATGCCCTCCGGCGGGACCCTGTTTATACCCCTGTTGAATCTGACCTGTGGTCATTTAATCCTGTTGGCCAGGAGGGTCACCTTGGTGTACCTGGCGCATCTCAGTTGGCCAGTTCAAATTTCAACCTGTGGCCTCCAGGGTTTCCTTCCCCTTCTCCCTTCCTGGAGAAGTTTTGTTTCCTGCTGGCAGGATGGGGGGGGAATGTACTGCTGCACATGCTTTCTTCAAAACGCACCTCTACCTTGCTATGGTTTTCAAACTCCTGTAACCAACTGTCTCACCACTGTGCCCAGTTGGATGATGCTAGAAGCCACAGAGGGGGTCGAGCAATCAATAACAATGTTATGGGGAATAGTAGCTATTTGTTAACAGCTTGCTGAAGGGGGGAATGCTGAGGGTTTTCAAATGCCTGAATTCGAGACAATATCCATTAATGTAGATCGTGAAAGATATGGCCTTTTCGTCTAGGGACCATTCTTTCTGTGAAGTGATACATTTCAGAAAAGCAATTTAGAGTATGTATCTCTAATATTGACAATAAAATTGCATATAACTGCAAAAAAAGCCAACCTTGGACATGATAAAAGAAAATAAATTCATTCTGTCACTGAAGGAGAGCATGGATGCAAAGCTGATTCGTGTGCTCCTTGCTTTCATTCAATTCTTGTTTGTATTAATGGAAGATACTTTGAATTTGTAGGCATTGGGAGTTGATGGAGCTTCACAAAAGCAGAAATATATCATCTGTGCTGCCACAGATGACTGAAAAAAGTTTTACCTGATACCAAATTAGAATTCAGTGGTTCATAAACTCCTAAGAGTTGATTGTCTCAGTCCATATTATGAGCATTCTTTCATTGTTGTAGTAGCTAATTGCTATGTTTTTAGGCAATCTTGAGTTTAAAAAAAGTAAATGTATGGCTGAAAAAATAATGCTCTTGTTCAAAAACATAATTCTCCTAGCACTATTGTGACATATTAATGAATCTGTGAGGAAAATATGCTGTTAATATCCATGCTGCTTTGGAAAAAAGTAAGAAGTGGCAGAGGAAGAAGTGGAAGAAAATACAGAGCTAAGTACTAAGATTGGGTCCCAATCCTGTCTGGAAACACTTGTGTTCAGACTTTTTTAATCCCACCTGTTCTGTGCCAGATGTAGATTTTAGTTTTGAAATGGCTTGTAAGGGGCCCTTTATTATCCATGTTTCTTCCATCTCATATGACTGTCTTGTATGTTTAATGATGCGGGTTACTATTTTTATGCATTTTATATTGCTGGAATATTGTCTAGCAAGATTATTTTTTCTTTTTTGTTCCCTCTTAGAAGTAATGTAAAACGTTCTAGTACAGAACAGTGGTAGCCCTGAACTATCTTCTCAATGTAGCTTAATCTATATTGTCCTTTCTTGAATTATATGAATATTTCGATTCATCTCACATAAATGCAGCAGTAAAGATGCTGAAAGAGCATTCACTCTGCCAGTTAATGGCACTTAAAAAACTACATGCTATCCCTTGTGTACTTTCTTCTGCATTTCCTTATTTATTTTTTCAACAGATTTTACAAGAATGTCCAGAGCAGCCTGAAGCTTTTAATGAAATGGAGCGATTTGATGAAATTGAAGCAGTTGGGAAATCGCTGTTGGACAGACTAACAGTGCCTGTAGTTTATCCTGATGGGTATGCAAAATGTTTTTCTAATGCCTTCGGAATATGCTTTTGGTAAAGTTTTATAATACTCTCATAGGCAGAAGAATCTTGAATGCTTATTGTTGAAATTAAAAAGGCAGTGCACTGATAAAATTCTTTAAAAATTCTTTCCCATCTTTTCACAGAAAGCAGGCAGGTCCAATTTCAAACTTTATACAATGTGCCCACTTTCTCAAAGTAGTAACTTTTTCACACTCAGTAATGATTAGATTTAAGCAGTCTTTACACCAGCAAAGTATGTAGAAGTAACACAAGAAGGACCAGTCCCAATATCTTCTCCCTGAAAAAAGATACCAGATTAGAATCATGGTATTTTGATTAATTTATTTGTGATTCTACCTGTCTGAAGTCTTAAGCCAGTACATTGAAGATAAATTTATATTTGATTTATTCAGCAAATAAAACAGTACTTCCCTCATGAGCTATTTATACTAATTTAAAATTGGTGGCTGTCTTGAGCTACAAAAGCAAATTGAATTTGGAATCTCATCTGTAATAAAACTCAGTTCTCTGTGTTCAGTAAAATACACTTGTCCATTGTGATGCTGAGCTTGTAGTTAGTTTCTTCTGAGTGTAACCAAGCCTTGGAACTAGTCTCTGGGTGTGTAGGATCCCGCACCATAATGAATGAGATCTGAAATCAGTATTTTGAATTAGAGGCTGAAACCTTATGAGATGGTATCAGGTAACTGCCTTATGGGTAACCTAAAGTTGATCTGAAAAATACATTTACAGGAAGCTGGTTGTGAAAATTAATTTCCTATCATCTAATTTCCAAAATATCATGTCCCCTGTGCAGTATAGTCTCCTTCAGTAAGGAGTGCTACGCGTGAAGATGGACCAAGGCCTGAACTAATAGTGATTTTTACTGCCCTTTCAGTAGTGTATTTGAAAATAGTGGAGGATTTTATAGCTGTGAGAAAAAAAAAACAAAAACAACAACAACAACAAAAAAACCAAACCAAAAACAAACCCCAAGTGTGTTATGTTTGAAGTATTTTGGTATAACTTTTGTATAGCAGATTTTAGTGACCCGGTAAAAGTAGCAACTGTTATTTATTCTTAAAACATATCTATTAAAGTAAAAACAAACATTAGAACCTGGGAAAGCTCCCCATGAAAGAAGACGCTTGCCACGCTTTGAGGTTTGAGTCATAACATGATGCTCCTATAGGTGTATATACACTCATATTTTAGGCTGACTGACTGAATCCTGAATATTATTTCTGACCCCTCTGGCATTTCAGCAGAGTTCTGTGTGTCCCCTTTCTCAAAAGTGGCATCTTAGCTGTCCTAAATCCCAGGATCTCCTGCTCATTGTCCCTAGGAATTCTATTTTTGAAGCATTTAAAAAACAATTTGCAAGGGGCTCGCTGATTAGTAGAAATAGCTTAAGAACTGTAGGAACACACAAAATGTCATAAAATGCTTGGAGGCATCTTCATCAACCTCTTCACTACTTTGGACTTTTGTCATTATCTACTTGGAAGTCCAGGTCACTGTTCCCTGTCCTGTTCATGGCTTCTAACCTGCATCAGGAAAAGCATCTGCCCATACTGTGATCCCATGCAGAGCTGTGCAATCTTTTGTCTTTGGAGTTCCCTAGTAAAACTAGTCTACTCCTGTGTGAGATAACTTTTCTGTCTGCTTATGCCTGTCCCCCCACTCTTTCCAAAGTCCTTTGCCCTACCACCATTTCCAGTCTTCAACCTCTGTGCTTTGTAATTAGATTTGACACCTGTTCTTCTGAAACATATATTCTGTTCAAATCCTCCTTTTGCTGTCTCCTTGGTTAGTGGTTCCCCTAACATTTCAGCTGTTCTTTTGTTGTATGTGAATGGGAGAAATCAACTTACAAGCCATGTGTTCTTTTCAGTTTGATAGATAGATGACATAGTTTGACAGCATGTGGCTGACTTCACATACACAGAGTCCTTCGATAATGCAGCAATTGCATAGCCTCAGAATTCATGTATAGACAGATTTCCTTGATTGTCGTAGTACTCAAAACTGCCAGACTGACTTGGAGGTAGCCAGAAGTGTTGGGAAGTATCTAGTTGTACTTACAGAACAGCGCCCTGCTGTTGAGAGAATCTTTTGAGTATAAAAGGGTCATTTAGTATTTGTAATAATTTCATCAAGATCTGCTGTCAAGTCTCATCACTGTGTCTCCAAAGCCTTTTAAAGGTGGCTTTTAAATTTCAGAGGAAAAAGTGCCTATTTTTCTTATCTACTTTGTGTTTTCTAGTGCCATTCGCGTGTATATTCACATACTGTCTTTTCACTGGTAACTTCTTGTGTTGGTTTGTGGGGTTTTTTTTTGTTTGTTTGTTTGTTTTTTTAGGTCCGAGCAGTACTTTGGGAGCCCAAGTGATATGGCTTCTGCAGCAGAACACATTAGAGAGAAGATGAAGCTAGTTAGCCTGAAAAAGCAGCAGCTGAGACAACCAGAAGCCACTACCCCAGAGAGCTAATACTGACCCTTCTCTATGAATTCATAATAGGACTTCAGTTTGTAATCCAGCATGTTGTTTGCATATTACAGAATTTGGCATAATATATTAAAATGCATTTCACAGCCGTTATAAGTCTCATCTTTTTTCAGAGTAAATGTTCTCAGCATCTTAACACTGTACATCTATCAAGCCATAATATTTAACATGCTATGAAACCATAGATTCCAAGTATCTTATGAAAAGGAACTGTAAACTTTGCACTGAAATTTGCTGTAAAGCTTTACCTGACCTGTCAGCTGCTTCTTAATTAAACAGCTGATGCAAGCTTTGACTGGTGCTAATGAAAGTGTTAGGAGTTCCGTATTATGAAATTGTAGTTCTTTGCTTCCCCCTATGCCCAGGTGATGTAGTAATTTTAGACTGTAGGTAAAGTTCCTGCAGTGTAGACAGTGGTGACCCTATAATTTTAATTTGAAATACTGTTAAAGAAAAAAAAAATCATTTTTATTGTGCCAGTATGCAACCTGCCCATCAAATCTTTGATATATCAAATTCATTAAACAGATGTTTTCCTATTTGTATTGATAATGTATTAAAAGCTGTTTGTGCTTAATAAAAATCATGTTTTTAAAATCTAATATGAATTTGTTCTGGTCTGTATCCCCAAATGTCATTTGTGTTATATTTTTGTAATAAATGGTAGTAAAAATCATCACTCCCCCAATATTTTTACAAAGTTGGTATAATTTTTCTTACAAAATACTCTTTATGACACACTGTAGCTGTAAGGGGAACTGCTCTTGAACTATTATTAATAGGAGCAAGAGTCTTTTTTTTTTTCTTTCTGGTAGCAGTACTTACACAAAAGTAAGATAGTATGTGCATAAGTCTGTGTTATATTAATAATCGTTTTGTTCCCATGTAAGACTGGTACATGTCTCTTGTGCTTTATTTCTAAGTCTTGTTTCCCTTTGAATGGAGAATCTTGAATAATGTGAATATCCCTGGTAGTACCTTTGAGGTTAAAGATTTTCATCTAGTGAAAAATTATGAACATGAAGTTCATAAACAACTTAAAACCATGAGATTAGTAATAAAAAGAAATTTATTAAGAGAAAGGAATTGGATTGAAACAAAATCAGCTGTGTGCATAATTTGGTTAACTTCTTACTCTTCAGGATTTAATCTGGATAAATTCAATATTATATTTACTGCAAGATGGTGTGGTATCTGACCATTTTAGAATACTGTGTGTGAAACAACTGTAGGTGTAAATCACACTATATTTTGCTCACAGTAAAGATAATGCTCTGTTCTGCAGGCGTCGTTATTACTCTTCAGGTTTTCTTGATGGATCTGTCATTCAAATATTATATTTACTTATTTGTCTCTGTTTTTCCACATTCTCTCCAGAGGAAAGTGATGTGTCAAAGCAATTTCTCTAATTTTGAATTACTATTTTTTATAATGGCTTATCTGTAACTTCAGTGATAAAGGTATTTTTCCTCTCGGGGTATTTTGGCAGAGGAAATCCAATTATTTTGATGCATTTGATGCAATAGTGCAATATTACATTAATTCTAGTTTAAAACCAACTGAAGTTTCACAGACCTTATTTATAGAGAGACTTTTTCAATATAATCTTTTAAGATTTAATTTAGTTGTTTAATTCTGTTGAGAAAGCTGCTGTTACCATGGCTAATATTTGGATGACAAATTTATTTAGAAAGAACCCAAACATGAAAATTCTACATATATTTAATGCAAAGAGCAAACACAAAAGTAAATTATGATTGTAGTTGTTATAAGCACTATGTCTCCCAATTCTGCAGCATTTGTTTGTAAATCAAATCTACTTACACTAAGTAATGGTCTGCAGTATAAAATCCCATTAAAATACTAGTTTATGGTAAGCACCTTACAAACACTAAGATTATTTGCAGGTTTTTATTTTATTTTTTATTCTATTTTTATTCTGTTTAGGGGCTCAATAAGGTATGCAAAACCAGAGCAGTATCAGAAGCTCCAAACTCATGACAGCTGCATTCACGACTTGGAACTGAGGACAGTTCACCCTAATAACCCCAATGTTAAGTTTGGCTCAGTGCATGAAGTCCAATCTTGAGGCTGTTCTTAATCTGTCGTCCGGCATTCCTAGAGGCCAGTGAATTCTGACTTTTCACCCTATTGTCTCTAAACGAGAGTCTTGAATGATATAACCCCTTGGGCTATGCCAGCTTTTCCCCTCTCTCTCTCTCTCTCTCTGTGCTCCCTTCCCCTTCCTCTCTGGAATTCCTTGCCTTTAGGGAAATCAAGTGGCTGGTAAGGTGCTATCTACCAGCACTCTGCGATTTGCCCATTTCCTGTGTATCAGAAATGATGGCAAGCAGTTTTTTAGGTCATGTTGCGTGAGTCTGCCAGATATTTCTGAATCCTTCCTATGAACTCTGAGACTTCCTGTCTTACTGAAGGAATTTGAATAAACACCATCTGTTAAGAATACTGTTGAATTTAACTAATTGAGAGATATATTTTTGTGCTGGTCTTCTCTTAGTCAATGTACCAGCTATGGTTGTACTTGCTACTGAACCTTTAGAAATGTACAACCCTTAATAGCATACAAAGTCAGTGAAATATATAGAGACATGCTGAAAAGGAAAACTGCTCAAGTAATCTGTTGTTATTTGTTTGTGCAGATACTACTCCAAGCAGTAGTGGTGGCTCTAACTGGCTCTTGCTCTGCACTTTTTGGCAGCAAAAATGATTCAAACAACAGAGTTCCAAAAGACGCAAATATGTGTGGGGGGGTTGTATGCTTTGTTGTTTTGTTTTGGGTTTGGTTTTTGTTTGTTTTTTTTTTTAACATAAATTGCCTGCAGTGAGGGATACAGTGCTACCTGTAAGATAGGGAGATACCAATAGAATAGGGAGGGATTGATTGTAAGGACTGTAGTTATTATACTCCTAAGTATATTATGATTGATAACTTGGAAGTGATGGAGTCAACCCTGTTCCATGGTAATGAAATCAATAACAAGAATTTCTAAGTTCTTGTTAGCCAAGTTTAGAGTTATTTGAAATGTTTCAAAATATAGTAAGTATTTTGTTACTCTTTCTGGTAATGTAATCCTGAGTGGGTTTATTGTGACAGTGAGCAACATCAGAAAGGTAATCAACTCCATAGGTGTCATCTGTTTTTAGTAGGGCATCAGTTGGATAGACTGGCAGTCATGTAAAATGCTTATACCTATAAGCTCTTTTAATTGTGAAAGGTGTGTGGGCATTTGTATTAGTTTCCATAAAAATGTTTGATTTTTACTGCTTAACTTTGTATTGTGATTAGTAGGACTAATGGGATTAATTTTTTTCTTGGAAAAAACAGGTTTGGACCAGGCAGACTTGTATAGCTTATATGACTGAGCGTTCAAAGGGTTACTCTGGAGGTACAGCAGTGGATGGGGAAGGGTTGTGTGTGCAGTGGGATTGTATAACACTTCTTATACCATCATTCTAGCCTAAGAATATCCGTGCCAGCTGACAGAAAGGTAGGGGGAAGATTTTTCCATCCCAGTAAAAAAAAAAATATCAGTAGGTCACGGTCACAAGGAGGGGTTGTCATAGGCTTTCAGCAACAGTAATGACATGTAATGATGTTTATGCTAACCTCCAGTTTCCTGAATTCTTTCTACAGGATAAGTTTAATTTGTATAAAGAGATTATTAGGAAGGAGGAAGAAAGGAAGCAAGGAAGCTTTTGGAACTACAGATGAAATAATTCTGTAATAGCACATTATGTGAGCTCTGGAGCTAAAATGCTGAGAAACGGGTGAGAGCAAAGATTTGGTGATTCCTGACTTCTGAAGTCTATCCCTTATAACTCTCTAGACTCTTGCAGTAGTAATAAGGGAGTCAGCACTGTAAAAATGCTTAGTTATGTTAGCCTTCTGCTCTAGTTTAAAGAAAATAATCAGAAGGTTGGTCTAAGCATACAGGATATCAATCTGTACATACGTAGTAGCTGCAAAAGTGCCTGAATGTGAACTGCAGGGCCAGAAACTGTTTGAGTATCTGGAATTTACATAAAGTTCCAACAAGGTAATTAATTCATGATCTCTTTGGAGAGAGATATCTTGTCTTTTTCGGGTTTGTGGAAAAGCAATATAATCTGAAATAAGATACAAAGGCAAATAGTTACATTACATCTGGTTCCAGCTTGCACAGTCATTTTGAATCTTGGTAGGCTGAGTTTTCTGTAGTGTGTCATTTTCACAATTTCCTAATATGTAGCACTGCAGGCTATTGCAGAGTTACTTCTGGGGAATCAAAATCAGATGTTAGAAAAGTACCCTGGGCTATCATTTTAAAATCATTGATTCCTGCAATCATCCCACTTCTGTTTCCTCCACTTATAGTCCCATTGTTACAGTACTGATGCTTCTCAAGACTGCATCTTAATTGAAAATTCTATTAAAAACTGACTAATTGCATGCCTTTTGCAAGGGTATGGAGTCAAGGAGTTCTTCAAGATATTTTTAATCTGGTGCTCAGTGGAGGTAGTTTTACTGTAGAGATTTACTGTGTGGAAATATAGGTAAGATTAAATAACCACACAAAAATGAGTTTGGTTTCCCACTTCTAGTGGGTCCCTTTGTACAGATCCCCAAAACACATGATAGTTTAGGACCATTTTTCTGTGACTTCAAGGTTAATTTGGAACCTGAAGGTGAATCATCAAAGAAACTTGGGAGAACACCTCTGATTCCATCTAATAGGAAAACAACATATTAATCAAATATCAGAGATATTTAACAAAAATAGATGCTTGTGTGACTGTAAAATTTTACAAGAATGTATAGAGACAGGTTATATAAAGTGTTTAGTATACGTAAAGCATTAATGATACACTTAAGCTCAAAATAGCAATGAAAATTAGGGCAACAGCTTTCTCTTCATGTTAGAGTTGACTTCAGTTTACACAGGTCTCTGTTACAGCAAAGATTATGGGAGTATAATATAGAGACAAGAGGGAGGCTGAATCAGGATATAAATTCTCTTGAATGGAGAGGAGAAAAAAAATATACTTGAAATTTCAAACATTCTAAGGAACTAGGTTGGAAAACATTAAAAAGTAAATGAAAATCCCAGGTTTTTTAACTTCAGTTGGAAAAGTTCAGCTAATTTTCCAGATACTAGTGATGTTTACAGTTTATAAACTGGAGACCAAAGAGTTAGACTACGTTTTGAAACTTCTCAAGCACAAAGAAAAGCAAAGGAAACTTTAATTAGTCTGAAGTTTATCATTTTAGAATATCTTGAGAAGGTTGTTAAATGGAAACAATTGGTTGTGTTAGCAAGCCTTGTGCAGATAATTTACTTTAGTAATGAACAGAAATGGCAACGTGATTTTTCTTGCAGATAAACCACACATTTTTAAATAATAATGCTGGGTTTTTTAGCAGTTTAATGACAGCATTGAAATGCCAAATGTGTTGTGACTGCCTAATGCTTACAGGAGAAAGTACCTTTTTGTGCACAGGTAACTATGTGCTTAAAAGTAAGCATGCTTAAAAGCTTAAAGTAATTTAAAATTGTTAAGCATGGTTTTTTTTATAGTTCTACAAATTTTAAATATATATTTTACATATTAGCAAGCCTTTTAGCCATTCCAGAAACGGCTAGCCATTGATTACTGTCAGACACCACTGATGCAAGCTCTTGTTGGGAAACCTCTAATGCACTTTGGATTTGTATGTGAAGGGGAGGAGTGGCATATCCTATGTAAAATATCCAATTGATTAAATATCTGTGCTTAAAATGTCCAGGTAGACCCAATGGAACTATCCCTAGTTTCTAATACTCGGTATGTAATAGTCTTTCTTTGGGAAGGCTGATTTAACCACAGATTATCTGTCGGAACTTCTATAGCAAACTGTGCCACTGACTGCACGTGACCTATATGACTGCTTTGCGCAGCCAGCTAAAGCATGGTTTCTACTTAATGACTGTATAAATACACTTAGCTCTTCTGAGGATCTTGACATTACATATCCCAATCCTGTTCTGTCTACTCTGCTACAATACTGTCACTGTCAGAAGGCAACATGTATGTTAAGTATATTAGGAAATAATGGAAAAGAAGTCTAATGGTAGCTGTGGCTCCTAGAACATGCACAGTAAGATGCTTGGGCAGTTCTGTGTAGATATGTATTGCACGTAGAATAAGGCTGTGATGTAACAGACGTTGTAATAGACATTTCAGAGTTCCTTCATTGTTTCCAGAGAAGAATTTACTTTCAGGATGAAATGGTTGCTACTGCCAGTGTGTGTGTTGGGAGGGGATGATGGCTCAAGGTAGATGAGCCTGGAGACTCCTGAGAATCACTGACTCTATTTGAATGGATATGAATGCTCCCCACACAGTATGCTTATAGGTTGGGTCTTAGAAAACTTTATTGAGGCCTTTCCTAGATCTTACACCAAACATTAATTCTAACCATCTATAAATTATGGAAATAAAATGGAGAGTGAAGCTTATTTTAGTTCTTGGAAGAACTGATGGAAGACCTGTTGCTTGAGATGTTTTATGAACAAATACCTCTCACCCCCCCTGATTTTTATTTGTTACTGTTCTCCATTTCGGCAGGAGCAATGTGTTAATTTCAGTGACGTAATTTTCAGACATGCTTCACTGTGTTATGCTTGGTTTGCAGCATGTGGATTGCCATCTCAATTTGGGGGTTTCTGCTTCCCATGTTCATTTTCTCAGCAAGAGCTGCAGATGCTGGGTAAGTGACAGCACATTCCTGCTGTCATTGCTGACTTTCCAGGCATGCCTGGATTTCTCCTGATCCCCATGCCTCACAGGATCAGAGCTTGCACAGTTCCAGTGGGCTGCAGAGCTCCAGTAGGATGTTTCTCTCAAGTACTATGCCAGGATTTATTTTTTTTTTAAAGTCTTGACCAAGTGATAACTGTCTTTTAACATTCCATTATCCTCTTAAGGTTTTTAGACTACTAGGAAAGAGAGTAGCTTTCATGGTGTCTTAAGCATTTCCACAGGCACATATACAGCATGGTTGCTTGATATTTGATATGATTGTGTGATGTGTGTCTGACTTTTAGAAACTTGGGAACAAGCCATATTCTAAACTGGTACTAAGTGCAGACCGTTCTCTTTCTGAACCCTTGTATGCAGCTCTGCATGCCTCTATTGGATGATAGATAACTGCAAGCTAGTCTCAGCAGGGTGAAGATTGTACAATGTATTCAACACATTTGAGTGCTACTCCACGTATCTGTGGTGATGATGTGAACGTGATGCCCCGCTGTCTGCTTCATATCACTCACTGCCTCTCAGAAAGTGGCATTCCTCCTTTCCAAGACAAATGTATCCAAAGAAACACAGTAATGTGGTCAGCTGTAGCCAGGGTTTTTATTAATGCTTTGCTTGAAACAGCATCAAAAGGCTGCAGCAAGCCACATGCTCAATGAGCCTTGTAAGGTTTTTATTTCCACCCATCGTATATGGCCAATTCGTTAGGTAGCTGCCATTTGCAGGCATCATTTCATGGTGCATTACCTCTGCAGAATCAGTCATTCATGAAGAAGCCAGGGCATTTGCTCCTGCAGGTGACAGAAATGTGAACTATTGGAGTTCTTTTTGCTATTCAATGTTAGCTGTTACCTCTCCTCTAGGTATTGCTTTGTCTTCTGCACCTTATCAGAGACACATCCACACATCTACCACAAAACTGTCTTCTCGGCTAACAATTTTGTCAAAGGCTTTGCAAGTGATCCAACAGACATTTTAAAGGGTTCCTTCATTGTTTCCAAAGAAGAATTTATTTTCAGGATTAAATGGTTGCTACTGCTAGCGTGTGTGTTGGGAGGGGATGACAGCTGCATTCTCTGCTTCACAGGGTTGCTAGGAAGGAAACCTCATTAATATTTGGGAGTGGGTGAGATGTTATAGTCATGGAAATCATGCACACACACAGAGAATATAAAAAGCACAGCTCAAATAATTTTTATCTTAGAACACTGAGGTGATGAGTTTTTTTCCTATATATAGTAGTGAGACCTGAAGAGCAGTAGTCAGCAAAAAGAAAGGAGGGAAAACCAAGGAAATGTAATAAAACCATTTGGTGAATTGTAATGATAGCATATGTCCATACATTTTATATGGTTTGTTCAAACTTTTATGGTTTTAATATTTTGTACCTTCTATGAAAACTGGTTTGCTGCTAGGTGACTGTGCAAGTGAGATTTGATAAATGATCATATATTAACATTATGGTTGAAACAATAGACAAAGGGTAGCCGGGGAGATAATTACAAAGTCTAGTTGAGTGATTAACTAGTAATTATTCATAAGTTTTGCAGTTCTTTGCTCTTATGACTAGATGTTCCTGTATGCTAGATGAGAACAATGTTGAAACTGACCACATGTGATTGAAGCTGCGTTAAGCTTCAAGATCAAAGAACAAGGACAAGAATAAAGACTTCAAGGACAGCCAGCAAGAATGTCAAATGGGTCAGTGGTCGCAAAAGCAGCCCTTTGACTCAAATGGATCCTTCATTGCGCATGATCAGATGTAGGCAGTACTAAGATAATCAGTTGCAATTATTTTTATGTATATGTATACTACTCTGATTAATATGCAATTAGTTATTCTATATAACCTGTTAGTGCTAAAACTGTGGTATGCACACTAGGTGGAATTATCCCCCGTGCATCCAGCGCTGCAATAAAGCATGCCTGCTTTCTAAAACTCCAAAACGAGTCTTAGAGAGTTTCTTCGACCAGCTTTTCGGTATCAGTAAGAATTTAATTTACGATGAAAATATTTATAAAAACCATGTGGTGTTAATAGGTGGGCTGTAAGGGAGTTTGGGAAGATCAAGCTCATCCTTTGAAGGCAGTTAATCAAATACCCTGCAAACAGAAGAAATGTTAACACAGCAAGAAAGAATAACTCAGAGAAAGGGGTTTAATTACAGAATACTTACTAATATCAGATCAAGTGAAAAAAAAAAAATCTCTGCACACCCATGAAGTACTCCTGCATGCTATTTTTATGCCTGGAACACTGAAAGTGAGGTTCTAAAACATAGTTACTGCAGATCCTGCTGCATTGACAAGGGGTGACTTAAGGTACATCATCTATCTCTGCCTTCTGAAAAGACTTCTGAGTAATGAAAGGATAACAGAGGACTCCTCAAAAGTTTTTATTAATTTAGGCCAAGTTCTGGGATTCCTCATTGAAATGTGGCTTTTAATCTTTCAACTCTCTCCTGGAACTGCTTATGCTGGATTTCAAGCTCTGTGGGTTAAAAAATGGAGGCAGTGAAATAGTTTATTTTTAAAACTTTCTCTTGATTTAGCTAAAGATATAGAAAGCCCACAGTAATTGTATAACTGGAAAAAAAAATCTGAATCTAATATTCCATCTTGCAATTTAAGAGGATTATTTAAGATTATTTTTTAAAATCTGAAGAGTACTGTAAAACATATTGCATGATTTTAATGAACCAATGCAAAACCAGACAAATATGAAACATTAAGGATTTGCGAATACATTAGCATTATTATTATTATTATTTTAAATTTATTTGATATACATCCCTTTTACCTCAGGGCCTGACACGATGCCTCAAGAGTAACACCCTTATTTATGGTTGTTTGCAAATTAGAGGATAGGAACAGACTGGAGCAAAACCTACTGCACAGTCAGTGACACCATGATATCTTCTGTAAACCTTTTGTAAAAATGTCAGTGTATTTTTAATGTGACTAGTCAAAACCTTAATTTGAAAGTTGTTATTTTGCCTTACATGAATTTTACCTCATTACTCTAGCAACGTTGTCGTTGCCAGTGAGGACACAGTACTGTTCTCAGCCATAACATTCAGGCAAATTAATGTGATGTCTGAAAGCATATCCTGCAGGACTCTGCCTCAAGCATACTAATATTGAAATTGTGTTAAGGTTAAAAACAAAACAAGAACCTCTGTGCAATTTTAAAAATGCAAGAAGCTTACAGTTGTACTTGGTTTGACATTTTCTTTCTCCCCCCTCCCCTAATCCCGTTACATATAGAGCATCCCCAGTGTAGCGTTGTGTCTGACTGCAAATTTCGACTATAGTGCTTGCCTGCCTTTTGTCTTCCACACTGTGAGGAAGATCACAGGAAATTATACCAGAAAATCTTGTATCCACCATATCATTAAACTTCAATTTGTATCCTTTTTCAAACAAAGATGGTGATTATTGTACTGGGCAAACCTATTTTCAAGTGTGAAATTTAAGGTAATTAAGCAATGGGGATCCTTAATCAAAGCAGGTGACTGCAGAGTTTGCTAGCAGACTCATACTTCAGAGGAAGCTAGCTTGAGAAATTGGAAAAAGTGGTTAAAAAAAAAAATTAATCCACAATTCAAAGGAAAAGACTTTTGTCCTGGCAAAAAGATCCCGGACATGTTACTGGATGCTCTGTGACAGATAAAGCTCTTGGAAAAAATACCTCTGAGAAACAGGTTTATTGGTGTGATCAGCACTGATGCTGATGACCTATGGTAAATGTGTATCTGTAAAAGGGTCATAGGTAGAACCTATACCTTGCATGTCTAACACTGACAGCAAGGTCACAGATCGTCAATTTAGTTATTTGTTTTGCAGCAATACTGCAGTTTTAACGTGAACTCCTGACTGTGTTCATTCACTGCATGTTAGTTAGGCTCTCAGAGCATTGTTTTATTAGACACAATTTAGTCTTTAGAATAAAACTAATCTGGAAGCTCAGATGCAAATGTGATTTAAAATGATCCGACACTTAATGTGACATTAGGTTCCCAACCAATGTGTGTGTCACCTTCCCACAAGCTGTTTCAGCTTATACCCAACACAGACATATCAGTAGCAAGATCTTGAACAATGCAGAGCTCTTTCAATACCCTGACATAGTTCTCTTGCTACAAAGGGACAAATGCCATGTGTGTCTTTGCACTTACTGTTGATTGTCAGTCTCTAATTCATTCCTGCAACTCTCAGCTTCCACTTTGTCATTCATCAAGACTTCTCCTTGTTCTCTGGTCCAGTCTTTTGTCTTCCATCTCCCTGTTTGAATTCCTTCTTTTTCTTATAATCCTTTTTTAAATTGTCCTTTCTCCCGTTTTACACTATTTTACCATGGTGAGAGCTATATCTTCTGCATCCTGCTGAATTCCAAGAGGAGAAACCTGAGGTCCTGAGATGGCTGATCATTAATCTGTGTGGTGGAAGAACCAGAAGCTGCTTGGAGCAGACAGCAGAACAGTTCAGTGGCTTTCCTGAGGGTTTGCTACTTTCATGACTGCTGTGGGGAATAAGAGAGAAGGAATGCTGTGTTAAAGTCAAGGGAGTGAAAGCAGTGTTCTTGAAGACAGTGATTGCACCTTGGGCACAGCATTGCAGCCACACAACCTGTATAAAGAGCCTGAAGAGTCTGACAGATAGGAATATGCTGCCAAGGTGGGCTTTCAGATCCTGAGATGACAATGAGGGAGATTCCAAAGGAGTGTGCACCCTCCAGACATGATCCAGGGTCCTTGTCCCTGGAATCTGCAGTAAAATCCAAAAAGGACATGCCGACAGACCACTTTTTGGTTTTTTTCCTACTACAGCCAGGTAAAGATACTGATTTTTCTATTCATATCTTTGGGGGAAGGAGGGCTTCTGGTGATATTACTGCACTGGGTGCAGTGATGTGGAAAAGCAACACCCATCTCTGGTTTGACAGCATGGGCTGCTAGGCTTTTGAAATCAATTCCTTCAGGACCTTGAGCTGTGGCAGAAATCTTCCTGTAGCAGCTCCCTGTTGCACAGCACTTGCCCAGGTCCTACACTGTGTGGGATACCTGGTCCTGGTGCCCAAGTGAGCCAAATGTGCAGAACACCAAGATAACATAGCTCTCTATTACTTAAGGTCCTGATCCATGGACTATTTGGTCCTCTCATGGGAAAGGGCACGAGAACATCTTGGTTTCTGGCATGTTTGTGTGTGGAGAAGGGGCAATTTCTGCAACTGTAGAGGTCCAGCTGTGAGGACGCTCTGGAGCAAGAAACGGGCAAAGGGGACTGATGGCCCATCACGAGGTTGGAAGAGCATTGTCATCCCTGAGTAGTATTGCAAACAAAAGGTGAAGCCTGTGTGTTAAAAATGAGAACTTCTAATCTCTCCTTTCTCCTGTCACTTCTCTGAATGAACAGCTGCAGGCTCTCATGCCTACCCTGTCCAAACCAGCAGCAGAGAGCAGGCAGAGATGGCATCTTTTCAGTAACAAAGACCTATGGAGCCAGTGGCAACCCCTCAGAAGGAAGGAAAAAAACCCACTTTTCAGGTTCTGGAAGAAATCAAAAACACCAGCTAAGACACAGGAAAGGTGATGCTGTCCTAAGGATGATACGATCTCACCAGCCTGCACTCAGTTTCCCAAGCTCAGAGCTTCTTTGCATGGTAGACCACAATAAAAGCCACTCCAGTAGAAAGGAGTACCAGAAAAACCACTTTGCTTCAGTTTTTCCTCAAAAGATGTCCACCAGGATAAGCATACATTCATTCTAGATGATTTGCCCATGGGATTAAGTCTACTGCTCCCCACTATGGTGTCTCATAGTACACAATGCCATGCAGACAGCTTGATTATCATGGTGTCACTTGGAAGCAGCATGAAGAACAGTAATATATATAAAGAGTCTGGGTACCAAGTTTCTACCCATTAAACCTCTCCTATTGCACTGAACCACCTGCTACTGCAGACAGCAGCATTCAGATCAAATGAAGTTTGAGCAACTGGGCCCAGAACAAGGAACAAATCACCTATTCCTGGTGACTGTACAACAGCAGGAGTTTTTGCTATGGATGGCAAACAATGGCTCTGAAGCATGTAAATCCATCTTAGCTGCTCTTCAATTAGTGTTGAAAGAGTATTGAGGGGCAAAAAAAAAGCTTTTTTTAATTATAGGCTATGCTTCCTAAATGTACATTGGTCTTGAATTCTGAAGTGTTATGTGCCATCCTTTGTAGAGTGTGAAGGGTCACGAAAACAGGGAACAGTGAGGGAGTATCCCGTGGTCACACCCCTCACCTGTTTAACAACACAGTTTCAGACAAATAACCGGGGGGGGGGGGGGAAAATTTCAGTACTTCTTTCTTTTTAACCTCTGCCAAGTGTGTCCCAATTCAGCTCGCTGTTTGAGGTACCATGATCTGGAAGAGGGAAATGTGTGACCAGAATATATAGAGGAATGCTCAGCAGTGTGAACCTTCAAGTAGCAGAGTTATACAAGATGGACTTATCTTTTTAAAACAAAACAAAGCACTGCTATTTATAACTTTGCTGATAAATGACTTTTTTTTTTAAAAAGGATTCTAAAGCCTCGTGGCTCTTTAACACTTAAAATTCAACTCCCCTGCTGAATTTTTCTTTTCTAGATAAACCCGCCCCAATATCAGATGTCTAAAGTAATGTGCTATTAGACATGTGGCTGTATAACATACTTCTGAACTGGTTCTAAATTTAGCTATAGGAAATTTGGGTCCATTTAAATCAACTCTTCCAAACAATAGCAACAATATAGCTTTAATGTTTTGGTGTAGTTAGTATGATTATATCTATTTAATTAGTCTCCTGTTAAATGAATGACTCATACTGATCTTCTTGTATCACTGCTGGCTGATTACTTTTGATAAGATTGAACAGAGATGTTTCGGTCTTAAAGGATGATCCTAAGAACCCGCTTACACTGATGTAACTGTCTCTTTGAAGAGTCTGTGATTTTTTTAACTGATGTGAAATAAAAACAAGTTTAACACAGACATCTGTATTCATGCATAAACATTAAAAAGAATAATTAAAGGGAAACAGTCTTTTAATACAGTTAAATTGTAAATTTAAGCTAAACACAGAAATTAGTGATATGGGGCAAAACTGTCATTGTAGTTAACTTATTAGTGGGACAGTTTGCGGCTGCCTTGAGACTCTACAATCTGCATCTTAATCTTTCTTCTTTACAGGGAGAAAGCGTAGCCTGTCTCATATCTATTTTTGGTGCAGAGTGTGTATACCACTGTGCTAACACACCACATCAGGAAGGAATTTCAAATGCTCCCAAGGAATTTAATAACAAAAGTCCTGCTGGCTTTCCTCACGTGCACAGGCGAGGGAACATACTAATCCTGTAATAAACTGTTCTCTTTCTGCTGCTGCTGGAGCCTGAACAATGGACTAACAAACTATCTAATGTCTCTTTGTTCTCCTGACAGAGTTGAATAAGCTGGGCCACCGTTTTGTCTGTTGACAAGCTTGCAATTGTAATGTACGTGCCACCTCCTGAGCTGTTAAAACTGCTTCACTTCTGTGTTCATCAGAGTACAGCTCCACAGGCTGTGCAGCATTTGTTTTGGACAACACCCAGTGAGACAGAAATGTTGAGCTCCCCCCGGGGCGCTGATGGGGTAAGTCCACTCTCCAGCTGATTCTGAGGAAACTGAAGTGGAGATAGCCTCTCTGCCATTTCTTCAGTAAACTTAAGAGGACATGGCGGTCTCTTCGCCCAGGATGTGAGAGAGAATGAGATGTGATCACTTTGCCCTTCACGCTTGTGTATTGTTTTCTGGTTTGTTTAATCTTTTCACCCCATTCAACAGTTAAAATTTTCATTGTTTATATTTTGCTATTATATTTACACTTGTATAGTCATCAAATCACTTTTTTTTTTTTCAGTCTTTCCTGTAGCTGTCACTTTAAGGAAAGGTATAAATCCAACTTGTGTTTTTTATTGGCTGTGACAGCAAAATAAAATTAAACTTGCAAAGAAAAATTATACCAAGTAATTAATGTTTTTGGATTTGGAGACATCTGTTCAGCTGAATTGGCTTAGAGGTACATCTGTTAATCAGAGCTGCCAGTGGCTCCAGAATTATCGCAGGGACCTGTGCTCCTCTCTCCCTCTCTTTCTCTTCCTTTCCCTAAGGTGCTTTTTGTCCTCTTCCTCAGTTTGTTGTTGTGTGAAACCTCCTCAAGCTTATCTGCAAGTAAAGAATCTAAAGAAATAAATTTTTTGTACACTGTTCCATTTAACAAGGAAAGGAGGTTCTTTCTGAAAGCATTAATGTTTTAACTCATTCTCAGAACAAGAAATTTGTTTTGCTGCAGGGGTTCTTGAGTAGATTTCCCAACACCTCAGTTCTCTATGCTGCCCATCTTGAGTCATGTGCTAAGGTAACAAGATAAGAAGAAAGCAGATCAGATGAGCAGGTTACCACTAAGTTTGGCTTATTCCTTCTATATATTTGAAAACAATCAGGGTGATCGTACACTCTTCAGGAATTGAAGTAACATGATGCATAGTGAATAAAAATGTAAGCAGTCCCTATGTGTCAGCATTCCTCTTTACCCTGTATATAAGCCAGGTAACGAACAGGAAGACAATTCTTTAAATAACAAATGCTAGAAAGAATGGTCTCTGTTTATATAACATTTAGAAACTGGAGTTCTAAATTTAAAGGCTATACGAGCTTTCTTAAAATAAGAGCAGAGGCTGAAGTGATATAACATGTGGTTGTAAGACCTAGTTAAATTTGGTGGATCTCTTCTATCATTTAATAAATAGTAGAGATTTAGGTACTATTTTGACAAGTGCTAGGTACAAATAGCACATATACTTTGTGGAAATCCTCTAGGATCCAAAAAGAGGGATATAGGGAAGAGAATGCTTTGGGATGAAAGAGTGGGACATGAAAAATTAACGAGCAGTGGACTGAACTGTATCAGGTGTCATCGCTTCCCAGGTCTGTTTACTGTACGGGTTCTTTTTTAAATGTTGTTGTCCTTGGAAGCAAACAAAGAGCGATTCTGCTGTTATGATTGCACTGAACTAGCAATGTTAAAACTGTTTGCTGGTTTCTTGATCTCTGATACACTGTTGGCTTTACCGTTAGCAGTATTGAGTTTTTTCTTTCACGGAGACATATTCAGTGTGACAGGGATGAACGAGGTTACCTTTGGTTTTGGTCTTTTCTCTGCTTCATATGACAATGCTTTTTGGGTAGCTTTCTCTCTTTGTGCTGTTTTCTTGTGGTGGTATAAAGTGTCTTCAGGACTGGTGATGAAGGAGCAAGAGCAGAAAGGTTTTTGTTAGGGTGATGCACAGGAAGAATGGGAAGATACAAGCTATAATGCTTCATTATACTTGTAAGCTTTTAATTAAAACGAATCTGGGAACTATCAAACAGTAGTCCAGGCAACACGGACCACGGTTTGTTCTTACCGTTTTTTGCTGGGTGGAAGCAGAGTGTCTTTTACCCCTTGGGCACTCTTTCACAGCTGTTTCCTTGCACTATACTGAGACTTCTGTGCCGGCAAAGACAGCACAACCCTCTTTTGGGGGCCGCTAGGGTCCTGGGCTATTTTAAGGCTGCCTTGTCTTAAGTTCATGGACTCTAAGCTGACAGGGAAATGGTTTCTGCCTGTGCTTCAGCTGTTACCTACCTGAAATTAATCTCATTTACCCTGGCTGGCCCTTTCCCTCCCTCTTGCAGATAACAATAACCTCGCTTTTGGGAGCGGGGGAGAGTTTCTTCCCCTCTCGGTGTACCTGCCCTGCCTCGGTAACTTTGGCAGCGGAAACTCCTCACGCTCATGAGGGGAGCGAGGCCGGGCCGCCCTTCTCCCCTGGGTGGTCCGGGGGTCGTGGGAGGACAAACATCCGTGGGCTGTGGCCTGTGTCTGAGTCTCATAGGGCTGCTGGGGGCAGCGGAGTAGCTTGTGCTGTTCCTTGCTCTGCCTCTGGGTGCTAGGCAGTTAGTTTGTGCCTGGCCCCCACTTGTCCTGCCTCTCCGGCCCTGAGTAAAAGGGCAATGTCTGCAAGCGCCTCGGTTTCCTTCTGTTTTCTGGCAGTCTTCATAGTGCGGTTCTCTGCAAGCAACACTTCTTTCTAATTAAGTGTTACAAAGGAGATGGTATTACAAGTTACTGTTGTGTACGTGCCATTCACATAATTTTTGACCTCTGGGAAGAGGCATCTCTGTTTTCTGCCTTCCTCCCCTGATGGCTATTGGTGCTGGGATGGTTTTTATCACACTTGGTTTTGGTTTTTAGGAATGACAAAACTTGGTTGGGATTTCAACCGGGTTGTCGTCCTAGAAACTTACTCAACCAGTGTAGGGTAAAGAGGAGCCTCTTCCAGGAGAAATACCTACCTCCCACTCAACCCTCGCCCTTGTACGTGACCTCCATGGCTGCACAGTCCCCTCTTTATGAACCTGGGGAGACTTACAAACTGCTTGCTTTCGTGCCTTCGTGCCGTCATTCCTGACGATACCCGAAAATGCTGCCTACTCAGAAGGTAAGATGGTAGGAGCCAGTAAAAAGCAGCAACCAGAGACTTGGAGAGGTCTGACATCTTTTGTCACTCATTCAGGTGGGGCTGCCAGAGGGAAGCAGTGTTTATGTACCCTTTTCCAAGGCACACAAACCCCATAGGTTTGAGGCATGCTTCCTTCCTTTGTTCTTCTTCCCTCCCTTGCTGTGTACACCTCCTCTCCCAGGCGTGAGACAAGGAAATGAAAGGAGACCTGTTACATTTACAAACCAGTCGAAGTGAAGGACGTCACATCTTTGAGGCTGCAGGGAGTGAACTGCGTCTCCCCCAGAGGCATTTTCATAGTGCAATGACAGGTCCAAAGCTCTGAACAAAAAGCAACTTATCTCCAAGAAAGATAGGCCCTTTTCCTATGCATAACTGTCAAAACTGTGATTAGCGCACTTCCCTTGCCACACATGAGAAAAAGCTGCTGATAAGACATGCTCCATGTTGAAAATGAAGTTTTATCACATTTACCTCTCAAATCCTTTTTACGTACCGTTATTACAGATAATACCTCACATTATTTACACTAGAGAGACTTGATCTTTTTTTCTGTTTTCCTGAGATTGTTTCCTTTGTTCGTTTGTTCAGTTTTGTTGTTTCTCATGGACAGCTGGTGAATGCTAGTTTCCTCTTGTCATTCTTACTCTCGTCTTTCACACAGCACAAGCAAAGGGAAAAATATTTCTCTCTACTTACACAAATAGCCTGCCTGCTTCTGGCTTCTAGCAGGGTTTTTGTTTGTTTATTTCAGACAGAGGAACAGATAACAGATACGTAAGTAAACAAGACTGAGAAAGGCATGCTTGTTAAATTTTGTTTCCCTGGACACGGCTGAAATGGAATGCCAAAATTCTCAGTTTTTTCTCCCAAAGTTGTGCTATAAGATCTTTTCTGATTCCTTGTTACCTTTTCTCTGCCTGCTACTCTGATGTTTCCATGTCTCTATCTTGTATGCTTAGCGTAAGCCAAATAAATACAATATCCATGCATTTCTTATCAGATATTTTGAATCACTCGGCTCAGCTGCTGCCAATCTTGCTTATGGTCAAATTCTTGAGTGTGGTGTTTTTCCATGATTTCCAGCTGTCAGCACTATGAAAAATGATTCCTCATTTAACCTGAGTGAAAAACAGCTCTTATGTCTGGCTACCCTAGTGAGATGATGGATTGGCGCAACTTGTGCCATGAAAAAGTACACTTAAAATGTGCTTCTGAGAGAATAAAAACTCAAGGACACACTTTGACTTAGCACCAATATTGGTTTTTAACTCCTTTTATAAGACTAACAAGAGGTCAGGCTGTTTTTTTCCAATCAGTTTTTCCAGGAGTCAAGTCCTGCCTGCAGGGTGAAAAATCCAGTGTCACTTGTCTTCTGGAATGTTTTTTGGACATCTTGACTATTTAGCAAGTTTTGTACAATGGATCTATCTTCTATTCAAATTAAAACAGGGCGCTCTGTTTCAGTTTTGAGATTTTCTTCAGGACTTCTACACTTCAGTTTTTGTGCGGCCATTAAATTTCAAATGTTTTTTGCCATACCTATTACACGAATACCCACATGAGTCTCATGCATATCTAGATAACGTTTCAGTGTTGGGGCTCTGTGGGCCTCTCACAGGTGTTACAAGGAGTTTCAGAAAACTATATGACATCTGTTCCCTTGTTGGCTGCTTGAGGGTTCATGGTTCTGATTTGGCACAAGGGATGGAAAAATTGTTTTGATTTGCCAAGCCAATCTAGATCAATACAAACCACTACAATGCACTTCTGGATACCCCATTTGAAACTCATAGTTTGAAGATGGGGATCAGATTAAGTTTATAATCTGCCAACAATTGGAGGGGGAGGGAAATGAACAAACAAACAAAAAATACCAGACCTTGACACATCCATTCAAATTCCCTGTAACTAATCTAAGTTTCTTCCAGTCCAAAGTATTTTAGAATTTTCTTCCAGATCTTGGTTTCATTGTAGGTGCGTCTGTTCTAGTTTGCAAGTAGCAAAACCAGTTTATATAAAAATGTATGTAAATGTTATATGTTCTTAAACAAATCAAGCAAGCAGATGCTTAGAGGAGAGTTATGCATGTAGTTTCTTGGGTGGAATTGTGTTTCCAGAGTGGCCTGCAAACCTAAACACCAGTGTCACTTTCTCAGCTGTTGAGTGGAAGGAAACCCAGCAGCTGCTGTCTCCTACTGTAGGCTACTTGTGGCACGCTCTGGACTTCTGGCAATAGAATTAATATGCCAAACCAATACTGTGATTTAAACGTGTCTATTAATTTCTCTGCACTGAATAAAAAACTTAAGTGGAATTTAAACAATTATTAGAGAGGTCTTCCTTATGCTCATTTAGAACAAAATGAAGACTATAGAAACAATTTATGATTAAACTGAAAAGCAGGTAAATTATCTTAATCGTAGGCAAGAATAAAACACTCCTTAAGAATTCACACAAAGCACTTGGTTTCCTTCTCTGGTTGTTAAGGTCACTATACTTTTAAATATACTTTTAAATATTTTTGGACCCAACCGTAGAATTATGTTGAGCAAATATATTCAGTAACTAGTAAATGAGAAAATATTTTACTTGTAGAATGTGAAAATGTAGATTGTATAGTTGCATGTTTTGAAACCTCAAAACACTGGGTTTTTACAGACTCAACAATAAATTTTTTTCTAGCTGTTTTAATTTGAGAATCTCTTTTCCTTCGGATGTTCGTGGAAGAAGCCCTTCACACTTCAGATGGTGACAAAAAAGAACAAGCAGCTTAATGCTACCAAACTAGGGGTGTGTCAAACCTCTCTCAAGAATGATAAACTCAAAGGAGTTGTCTATTTTTAACCTCCTGTTCTTTCCTTTTGGCAGACTAATCAGTGTTAGCTGAGCTGTTTCACTGAATGAATCCAAGCAACTCTGTTGTTTTCTGAAATGAACAGTGAACCTTGCAAGAGCGTTTCAAGTCTGCTTTAATGTATGAAGTCCCATTTTGAAACACCATGTCAAATGAAGCCAGTTCTGAGCAGAAGCTTTCTACAACAACAGTCAGTTCTGTTGCTGTTCAAGCTGGGGATGCCAGTATTGTTATAGCTGTACTTAAGGTAAGGCAGCAACTGCTAGCATGTGTGTGGTTGGCTTTCTGCTACTCAGTGATTACTACTTCTTTTAAATGTTCTGTGCAAATGACTAGTTAGCGTAAATTGATAAGGCAAGGTCATTCAATCAGTTAGTATTTAATAGAGCTTCCTTGGAAGTTAACACTTGTGTCTGTTCAGAATTTCCATTTGTGGTTTCTTTCTTTTTTTAAAATAGAATAAATAGTCTGGCCAAAATATGTACGCTTTTAGAGGCAAGGAATTCCTCTTACTCTTTTTAAAAAGAGATAAATGCAGAGTGCCATGAAAATGTGTTAATTAGCCTGATGTTACCTTTAATCGTGGTTGAGACTCCTCAAGAGTTATTTTTAAACTATACTCAGCAATAATTTTACATAATAAGTAGTCTACCAACTCCATAAATGCAGATCATGTGTATTTTTTTGAAGTATTTGCTGGGGGAAAAAAAAGCCTAAACCTGATAATGAGTGGTTATTTTTGAAAGCGCTAAATTCATATTCCCGTGTGTTTTAGCAGAAGCCCTTATGTGTATATAGTTGCGCTTATAAGCACCTAAAGGCCTTGCACAAAATTTGGCATGGGGAGTAAAGCTGGATGCCTGGATACTGAATCCCAGCTGGAATTTATTGGCAGTTTGAGTCTTTGTTCTCCAGGCAATTTGGAATACGTGCTAGCCTCAGCCACTAGACTTTGTAATGCAGAATAAGGTGATAGTGAGTTGGGCTGTCACCGAATTAGGGTGATTATTCAGGATGGGTTTACCTCAGCTGTGCCGTGTGAAGGTTCTCTCCTATCAGTTCTCACCCTTCCTGGGAGACTCTGTCTGCCACCACAGGGGAGTAATCTTGTTGCAAGGAGACTTAAGTTTAGGGCGAAGACATTTATTTTTCCCCTGCATGCTGTGGGAACCACACTAGCCTCCAGTGACATCGCTGCTTCGCTCCTTATCACCATCCTCGCCAAGTCACACTTCTCAGGCTGTAGCAGTTCCGCAACACAGCGAGGAAGGAATTAACTATGCATTGCTGTCAAGTTTCCTTTCTTTGTGTATCCTCCAGGAGACAATGGGAGATTGCTGTTTGGGCTCTTATTCCAAAGGCTACTAAGTGTCCCTGCTGCTAGTTGTGCAATCTCTCCCTGTATATATTCAGTATACAGGTGTGTTGGATCTGCGTGATAGAAATAAGATTTGGGGTTATGGTCTTTGCATCTGCTGGAATATATTTGTACCTTCTGCCCACGCCACCACCCACCAAGTTTCCTTAACTATTTATGCGATCTTCAGCTGAAAGGGGAGATGAGTTGGAGAAACCTTTTCGGCCCACTGTGATAATCTTACTCTTCACAGGCAAAACCAAAATCACAGTAGCTATTGGATAAGACTAGAGTATTGGATTTTGATACTTGTTTCAAATGAAGTTTCTCTTGTATCCTCTGTGTCTTCATTCTGCAATTGAGTACATGTTTATGGGTCCCTGTGCTCCCATGACCATGGGAAGTATATGTGACCTGAGAGTCTGTGTGAGTAAATAAATGAAGGAAAGCTTGTGTCTTCTGAAGGCTGTAATTGTTTACTTATTACAGTGCGGAAAATGGGTGAAGCTTCAGCTGGCTGAATCAACACCGAATTTATTAGAAATTGGCAGCAATCAAGATGAGACTAAAAAACTACTGCAGGATCACGAATTCCTCCTAGCTAAACTTAAGGTAAGATGTGATAGGACCACACAAAAATGCATCTAGTCATTCTAGTTCAGGTACAACAGTTGACATAGCTGCCTGGGCCTCCTGTTGCGATGTGGTTGCTAGATTGAACTGCCCATAGAAAAAAATACGTTTGGCCTTTGTCAGTGTAACAGATCAAAGTTAGGCCTCTGCGCTGGAAAAATACACTCAGTGTTAATTAGTATTTTCTGACAACAGCAACAAAGATGCACTGTTTTTTCCACTTCATACATTACTGTCATGTCAAGTGAAAAATTCCTATAGCCCTCCGTAACTTCTAGATATAACAGAATGTCAATTTTTTTTATTTTATTCTCCAGTCTTATGAAAAGTTTGATTACTTTAGAACAGCTGTAAACACAAGCAAGCTCTTCATAAGTGTGAAGTAGATATTCCAGGCATGTTTTTATTGAATATTAATCGATCTAAGTTACAGTAAGAACGATATTGTAACATTAAATATTCTTGTCTTGAGCTAGGAAGATTTTAGCTAAGTAACAGACCTAAAATCAGATTTTAGCATTCTTGAGAGCAGGTTATAACAACAGGGGGATTTGGACACAGAGTCACATGCTTGCTTGAAAAAGCTGAATTATTTTAAATGTGGATGTTTAACACTGAGAAGAGTCTAAAGGCACCTAAGAAGAAATTTTGTTTTCATGTTTTGATAGGGCAGATTGACTTTATATCTGTAGACAAATAAATTCCTCTAAAATTTTGGAGCTGTGCACAGCAACTTATTTTTATAGATTCCAACTATTTTATTTTTTTGAGGTTACATACAATTCAGATCTGAAAGAACAAACATGATCTGGATAGGATCAAGTGCATTTGATTTAATACTAGAGAGTATGTGCTTCCCCAGTGATTATAAATCTCAAATGTATGTGATCTAATTGAATACAGTATATAGAGAATTTAATCTAATATGGTGCATAATGTGGATTTTGAATAATATGAAGACTAGCATTACAAAAAAAACCCCAAGCCATCCCAAACCAAAAAAACCCACCCAAAACCCAGAGGGTGGTTCTGCTATCTTTACTTATGCAAGTGCCTCATCTTTATTGCCATCAGTGCTACACTCAGACGTTCTTGGAACAAGCTGCTGTATCCTGTTTGAACAATTCAGAATTAGCTGAGTTCTTACATGGGGACAACAGGAAGAAGCTGAGTTTTGTCTCCTAATTGTCAAAAAATGAATTTTAAAGAGTGGAAAAAGAAAACATAATAATTCCAATCTTTAAAAGAAAAACAAAAGTTCAAATAACATTTTACTATCAAGTCAAATCTTAAAGTGTTATGTATTTATATTAAACATTGTTTGCTATTGGGAGGAAAATAATATATTGTTCTAAGAGAGAGCTTGTAGGTGTTACTGAAAACTTGTGAGGACATGAACAAGCACAGTAAAACAATGAAGTCCTCTCCATAGACTCCAACTGAAATCATTATATTAAAGAAAACAGGGGGGGGGGGGGGGGAAGTGTGATAAATGAAATCTCTAGATGCATCCCCAAGCTTCTATTCCATTTTTGGTTTAAAATCTTTAAACTAAAATTAAGTTTGGGATATGTTTCTTTTCATTAAAAGGCTACTTAAACAGTGAAAAAGTTAAATAATCCAAAAGGATTTCATGCTTTTTGATGCTCATTCAAACATTTGCCTTTCTATTCCTATTAGTCTAGACGCATGGAACCTTAAGTTTGGTTTTTGTTTAGCAGAGTTTACCTTGTTTTCTGCTCACAATAAATAGTAAAATAATAAAATAATCACAAATATTTTAGTTAATATTGATGAAAATGCTAAAATTTTTCACTCCTATTTGTGAGGCCTTGTGACTGATTGCTTGAACCTAGGTGACTGATCCTTATTTGGATCCCCAAAGCTTAATAGATTATATCAGATCAGAAAATTTATTATGCATAAACTCTCAAAGAATGCTTGTCATCCAAATATATCAGGAACAAATACTCATTATTTCATGTTTTATACCTGCAGTCCTTGCAAAATTCAGCATTGATTAATGAACATTCTATAATAGGATTAAGTTCAAAATGACTATTTTTTCCTCAATAATTTAAGAGCTGCAAGTTCATTATAATTTGTACTGACTGTGCGTTTTTCAGACATGACATTTTCTGTCTTATAGTAAGCTGTTAACACTTGCCAGTAATTATTCAGTCTGAAGCAACTAAATCCACTCATCGAAAGTTTTTACAAGAATGATTCTCAGACTTTGAAGCAATTTTTTCCACTTAGCATTTGTTAATGAATTATGCATTAGTTACGTGAAGATGGATAAAGAGGTAGTAACGTTTCAGTCTTCCACATTTATGGACACAAAGATTTAGTTACTTATGAGAGGATAAAAAAGAATTTAGAAATATGGGCAGGAGAGGGGTTGAAAAGATGACACAAAATTGCAGTTGTTAGATGGTCCTTGTTTTGATAGTATCCAGTATATGCAATTCTATTTGATCTTTTACTCTCAGTGAGCAACATAATTTTGAAAATTTTAACAATGATTAATTATACAAATATATGAACACTCTCCCAGCTGTGGTTTTATCCAGTGCAGTTTTTAATTCTTCCATATCAGCTACAAGTTATTCTTTTCAGTGACTGTCTTGTTACAACTGACTCTATCAATGATAGTCTATGGCAGCTTATAATGTATTTATTTCTGCTATTAATTAGATCTTGGCATTTTGAATGCATTATAAATAGTCTAAGAAAAGGTACAGATGAAACTAAGGTCCTGTGGACAAGTAAAACTTGTTCCAGTTATGTGGCAACATTGTGATATTTTATCTCAGGTTTACGTATCTTTTTAAAACACTTATATGCAACTGTATTAATGCAAATTAGGCATATAGCAAATCAGAAGTATGTTGTTAGAACAGCATAGATATGAAAATGATGGCTTCCATAAAATAAATTATGAATATCCATCAAAAAAAGATCTTTTAGTTCAAAATAGGGTATTTATTACATTTAATATTTGTCGATCATGATCTGAATTGCTTCAGTGATTAAACTTGTATGAATCTGAAGAGTTGCCAAATACCATATTAACCCCATTTGTTTTTTATCAGTCTGTAACTTTACAAAGTAAGAAGATTAGAAAGTTATATTATAGCAAGAGGAAAAAAAAAGTTGTGGTTTTTTTTTTTTTTCTACTGTGCTTCTTTAAAAAGAAGTGAGGATGGAATCATTATGTTTTTTAATTTTAAAGCTAGAAATGGCTTACAAGTAGAAAACAGTATAATTAAGAATTTCCCCACTTGGATCCCCAGGAAATAGATACAATTTTGTATATTGTGAAATTTTATTGTTGTATTAAAAAAGTGCAAAATAAATCATGTTTCCTGACAGATACCAGTACTGGATATGCATATGCTTAACTTTCCTGATTAGTTCAATCCAATTCAAAGTTAAGCATTTGTGCAGGACGGGCACAAATTCCTGAACCAGCAACGATTTGAATGTGAAACTAATCCTGCTTAAGGGAAGAATTAGATGATTAATACTAAATACAACTTTGGAATCAGTGCTGAAGAACCTATGGACTTTTAGAACATAATTTATGGAATAGTTGACCGTGCTGGTATTACGCCATGTTATTTTGCAAACTTATTCTGGGTTTTGATCGTATTTTTTATTTTTAGCTTCATTATTCTTATCCCAGTATAGGTATTGTAAGTTATAATGAAAATATTCAGGCCAAATTCTTTCATCGACTTCATACATTGAGGAGTCACAGGTGTAAGTAAGGACAAAATTTGGCACAGTGACCAGTGATCAGATTATAGTACTTCTGATGCTAGAGGAAAAGGCATGTAATCCAGCTCACTACTCCAGGGAATTGTTTTTGACTCAGCAATGTTAACAGGAGTTAAAAAACCCTAAACAACCAGTATGACACTCAACAAGGCAAATAGTACTTTAAAGGATAATAGGAACAGACTTGTTGAATGAGAAAGCAGTAATTTTTAGAACATTTCTTTACTGCTTTTAATGTTGAGAATTACTGTGATAAAAACTGGTGTGTGTACTTCAGGGCATTAGGAAAAAACATCTGAAATAGCTTTCCTTTGATAGAATGTACTCTATCTTACTCATTACTGATTTAAATTTGTTCCATTGAATTTGGGCATTGGGAACATCCTACTATTTTAATAAAAAGCAATGCTCTTGAAATTTCACTTATATGCATAATATTAATGTCCTTTATAGAGAAAATTATTCTATTTGTTTTTTGTTGAATTGTCATACTGACTGCTAGTAGCCTGGAAGATTAATGAAACCTGTTTTGCAACAGTAATTTAAGAGGTAAACTGTAGTTCAGATTCTTAATTTTGTTCAATGATGCCTAATTGATGAGGAAATTTTGTATGTGCTTGTCATTTGTTCTAGGCAAACTTACAGATTTGTTTTGCTTTGGTCATAGATTTGGTGTCTGTGTTAAAGAATTACATATTCTTTTATAATTGATGAATTTATTTGACAGGTCTAGATGCTGCCAACACCTACAATGTATTCATTATTGCCGGTTCCATGAACTGAAATAAAATGTTTCTTTTGAACAGGGTTAAGAATTAAACATAAATATTTTCAGGTTTGGAATCACAGCCCTTTCTCTTTGTGATTTGACCTTTCAGTAGTCTCAACTAATATGTTCTGATTCTAAGCAGTTAACATTCTGTTTTGCTAAATTAGACCATATCAGCAGTAACAGTTTTGTTGAAAACATTAACTTCTGTGATTTCACGCAAGTGTCCTTCCCAACATTTGCCTCATCCTTGTTTACATGACCTTCAACAGGTTTATATGTTGTGGAAATGTAAATATATGTATATGTATGTCGATATCTCATTCTTTACAATTTCAAAAAAACGTGAGAAGAATCAAAACCAGAAAAATTTGAGAGACAAAGCTTCCAGGAGGTAAAATTATATTGATTGCATTGTGCATACACCTTTCTTTGCCTTTTTTCTGTTCTCTGTAATTCAGCTGTTTCCAGCAGAAGCCCATGTTGTCTTAGTGTTTGAATCTCCCAATGTTAATGCTTTCTGGATCATTCTAAAAAAAAAAAAAAGACTGTGTGTGCATGTGTGTTGCCATGCTTTTGGCTATGACAATGTTAAAATCCCCACTAAGACAAACAGCAGAATTCTTGGTTTGCTTCCAAAGCTCTGGTTTTTATCATAAAAGAGACTGTGGCAGAACCACTACAAAACATAAATAAATCTAGCCTATAAGCGTAAGTTTAAACCCAACACTGTTATTAATTTGGCTCATGAACCTGAAGATTGCTCCAAATTATTTTATTTACTTCAATTCACAGAGCATAATTGCAAAATAGTAATTTATATGCTAATATCAAAGAAAAAGAGATTAGAAAATTATATTCTTCAAAAAGCGATAAAATAATATGCTCATTTTTTACATTTGATATCTTCTAAATAAGTCTTGCAGTTATTTCAAGTAAAAATATTTTTGTAATGCTTATTTTTCAGTGAATTTGTTATGGAAGAAATTATTTGTTAATATCTTCTGAATTATTTGCATTTAATTATTGGTGTCCAATAGTACAATTAGCAGCAAAGTTCAGCTCCATTTTCATCATAAAGCAGAGCTGATTTTTGCAAGTGATTTGAAAAAAAAGAAAGAAGGGAAAAGGTAAGATTTAATAAATATTTTTTTCAATGTTAGTTCAACTCACTCACCAGTTTCAATATTTGCATAAAAAAAATTCCCACTAAAATAGTATTTGTCTCAAAATAGTTTTATGTCTACTTTCTGGGCTTCAAGTTAATAACTATTTGTGTTGTGTAATTTTAGTACTACCTATAAACAAAGATTAATTTTAGCAGCATCTCAGTGAGGAGGAAAATTTACACCTCTAAAAATTCCAAGTTACAATATTCACTGTAAGAATCTGAAGCTGGACCTTTGGACTATGTAAAATATGAGCTAAAGTGTGAAATTTGGCCCAAAATAATTATGAAAAGAAATATAGGGACGGAAGAAGGAAAGAAACCACTGAGCAGGATCTGGGTTTAAAGATAAACTCGGTATAATTCCATAATCATGAAAGAAATGTGTGATCCAGCCAGCTGCGCGTGTAAGTCTGCTCAAACAGTTTGACAAGCCCTACCTGTTTTTCAGACAATGACAATGACGGAGAGAAACAGATGGAAAAAAGAACAAAAGGCAGAAAGTTTTCCAAAGTTCTCTCCTTCCTGAGCAATCTGATACCCAGTTCTGATGAGAATATTGCTTATTGGGAGCAATCTGATCATGAACTTCAACATGAAATGGTGAACCTGAAATGAACCTGATCATGAATGGAAGAGGGTCAGGAGGAAGCAGATGAACTTCAGTAGTATAATAACAGAAATATTATAAAGTTCAACAGTCCAGATTTAAGGTCATGAAGTTAAAGTGAATATTAAGTATTTCTGTTGCAGCCTTAATTTAACTACTTGATTGTGGAACAGCTGTTAACCACCATGGCTGTGGAAACAGTCTCGGATCTGATACTTGCAACTATTTTGAAGAGAATTAGAAAGTATGAGTGGAAATTTAGGATTCTGGTCATCTATACTGAAAAAAGCCAACATCAAACTGAAAGTAGGTGCCTAGTAGGGATATCAAAGGGAAGAGTATCATCCTATTTCTTAGAGTGGACTAAGAAAATGTTTTTTTTTTAGATTAGCAGAAAGACTGAGGTTCTTATAAACGTATTGAATGGGTAAACTTGACAGGAGAGCAACAGCTTAAGTTGAAAGCCGCTCCTGGCATAGGAATATATATATAGCACATGGAGATCATTGAAAGGCGTAGGCTGGAAAAGGTTTCTCGTTGTCAGAGCAATGTCCCCAAATAGATTTTTCAATGGGAAAAAAAGGGGCAAAAATCCTAGGTGATTTTGATTGGCAATAAGAAAAATTTGTGAAAAGGACTGTCTGAAATTATTGTTTCTAAGACCCAGGTGCCTTAACTTGATGACCCAGGTATTGTATAATCTTAACAGAGGATGAAAATTCATGAATCTTTGTTTTATTGAAGTTCTTCACTTGTGAGATCTTGATTGTACTATAGTTAATAATTTAAATCTCTGTTGTTCATGTTGACATAAACTACTGAAGATTGTGAATTTTAGTTATGAATTAGATTGATTCAGGAGCGGCCATCTGCTTAAGAGGAAATATTGGATAGTATTTCAGAGGGAAAAGCATATTTTATGATGGCTGGATTCAGGGTGAAAAAGGTAAAAACTTTACTGACATGCAATTTTCATTTTTTTGAGATGCAACTCTGCAAAGAAGTTCAGAAAGAGTGAAATCAATTCTACTTATGAAATTGGCTGTACCTAAAATATTTGCATCTTTCATTTTTTAAAATAATTTGAGAATTTTTTTAACATGAACAGGCATACACTCTTTTTGTAATGCGACTGGTAGAATTAAATTTTGCAGATGTCTGCCGCTCATGAAAATTAAGAGTGAAAGTGCAGAATTAGACCTATTTTTAATTTATATATTTTCATCTAATACTCTTTGTTTCAGTTCTGTGATATGCTAATTATAATTCTGTGTTATGCTATATTTGCATTCCTAGTTTTAGCTCGGCCTGGAGTATAAAATTATAGTAACTTTGTATCAAAATACAGTGGCTCCAGTGTTCTTTAGTACTGCAGTAACTAAACAAATATGTAAGCAGTGTACTAAATTGTATATATACTTAATCATGGCTGCATTTCTTACTGTGGTAAAAAATATGAAGACTGCAAACACAAGCACTCAGACCCAAAGAAAGGGCAATTTTAATTCCATGCTCCCTCAGTCCGCAGGGTCTTCCAGCCTCTGAAGACCCTTGCTGCAGATTGTGGGTGCTAGAGCTCCTCAGAAAAACTTGTACCTTGTAATAATGTGTTCTTCCTTCCTCTTATTTTTAGAACTTAACAATTTTTATGTTTTAGTTGAAAATTTCCAGAAAAATCCAGTATGGCACAGATCCCGTTACGTGAAGTTTCATTCTACTTTGGCAAATTCATAAGCAACAAAGTCTTACAATGAAAGAGAATCATAATTTTAAGCATTGCAGTCTGCATTAGGATTCCATGAACTAATGCTAAAATACCATGACTTTGAATTTTTCCTTCAAGTATACACACCAACACCACCAGAATGGTTGTATAGAGATGTGTTTTATTGTAACATTATTGTGCTTGTAAGTCAGCTTTTCTCTAAACCCTGTCCTCATAAATCTCATCTTTTCCTTTAGTTTTGTCCTGACGTTAGCAACTCCATGTGGCTTTTTGGGTTGCAACATACTGTGTGCTACCCCCTCTAGTTCTCTAGGAAGTTTATGTACTATCTGTATCTAGTCCTTATTTTCCTCAGGAGTTTGCCAGTCTCTGACAGTACTTCAAGCTCCCTGATTGCTAGGTAAATGTGTATTCTAGAAGGCCAAATTTTGTTTCCCTCCAGAGAGGGAGGGATGCTCAGTGTACAACGATCAGGAAAGGCAAAAGATCATTTTCCCTTTTCTTCCCATACTCTTTTAACGGAACATAAAGTACCCAGATAATGGGCTGTGAACAAATGAATACAAAAGCTGTGCTACCTATCACAGCTTACATAAAAAGGTGTTTCTAGACCTTCAGCTATTCACATTCTGTCTGCTACAATATCAGACCCAAATGTACCCTGAAAATGAGTGGGGGGAGAGTTGTGTGGCTGCACAACTGCTGCATTACCAGACAGAGAGCACGCATGCCACAGGCGTGGGATTCTATCCCTGTTAGTTTCCTCTCAGTAAATCCTAACCAGAATGTTGCTCCCCTTTAAGCTACTAATGTGTTTTTTTTGGTGTAGTGTTGTGGAAGTGGAAAGGAAAAATAGCATCTCGCCTAGAAATTGAAGTTAGCCTGTGATTTTTAAGACAATGCTTTTCTGACATGGCTTTACTGAGACCAACAGAAGTTGCATGTTTGTACAAACTCCTTTTTGACTATGTTCGGCATTTGTTATAGTGTCAAGCTTCGTGTCAGCTCCTCAGAGCCCAAAGAGAAATGTACCATTCTATTTTTTTGTATTCACAGGGAATTGAAGTTCATAAAAAGAAACAAATGACATACGATGTGCAAAGTAATCTAGACATGTTCATTTCACACAGTTGTTAATTTGAGAAATAACAGCACCACATACTCAGAGCTGGATGCATTTCTGTTCTTTCCCCCATCCAAACTTGAAAAATAAACCAAACACAGAGCCAGACTTTTCCAGGAAACACTATCCTTCCAAATATGTTTCTGCTCCATTGAAACAATAAATACATTTTTAAAATGTATTTCTTGAGAAATCATGCCAAAAGAGAAAACTGAAACATCTAATTCCAAAAATGATTGAAATAAAGTTAAGGCTTTACTGGAAAGATCCATTAAGTTAATTAAAATAAAAAAAACCACCCATCAAAATTCAGGTTTCTGTGAAATATTTTGCTTTCCATGAGTCATCATTTTTTGATGGAAATACACTTTTTTCCTCTTACTAAGTTTGCTTCTAGGACAAGGGACACAAGTTGGAAAAAAGGAAATTCCAATTAGATATTAGGGAAAAAAAGTTTGACCGCAAAGGTGGTTAAATTCTGGAACAGGTTGCCTAGAGAAGTTCTGGAATTTCCATTGTTGGAGATGTTCAAGACTTCATGGGATAAGTCCTTGAGTAACTTGAGCAAGGGGTTGGGCAGATGACCTGCAGAGTCCCCTCCAACCTAAATTATTCTATGATTCTGTGTTGATAAAAAGACCATATTTCAAAGATGAAAAGTATAAAAATAGTAATATCAATCTACTCCATTGAAAAACAAACTAATCCCATATGTGGTATATGGAAACTAAAATAGTTGAGGATAAATATTTGAAAAGTTCACAGTAACTAATGGCTTTGACGGTTGTGGAAAGCATCATTTCAAACTCATGGCAATAAAATCTTGATAACACTCTAAAGACCACCTTATGTATTTGAACTCTTCCTCAAAAAAGTAAAGCTTCCTGTAAAATAGTTCTCTTTTTTTTTTTTTTTTTACTAGTCTGTCTTCTCAAAATGGAACTGTGTTCTGTTGCTGGGGTAACACACAAAATGACAACTGTTTTGATACTGTATTAGGTTTTTGTAGTATTACAAGAGCTATTATTTTTAAAAAAATAAAGTACACAGCTGTTTTAAATGTGTGAACCATTTTCAACAGACATTAGAGAAAAAATTAATATTAAGTCTATATTTCAAAATTTCCATGAATCAGTTATAAAAACTACAAATTTATAATACATGAACAATTTTCTAATTATTTTTTGTAACTGTATGCACACTGTTTTTGCATTTCATTAAATATGGCAGTTTGCTTTAACTTTCAATTTTTCTTTGGTTGGGTTTGAATTCATCACACAGTTATCAAATGAAAAAAAAATTGCGTGAAGCATGACTGATAGTTTTCTAAAGTAATCCCAGTTTTCTCTGTGTCTTAGGGATTATGTGACTCACAGCTAATCAATTACTGGAGAATATAGCATACTGCTCAGGTACAAATGTGAATTAACAAACTGTTCAGAAAAAAAGGCTTCTAAAAGATGGAAATCTACTTCTGGGCCCTATACCAAATTTACAGTGTCCATACTGAGTAGTTAGGAAAGATTTAACAACTGAAATGTCTTTTTTTATATGTCAAAGCTGATGTAATATTAGGATAAGCGCATGTCTAATTTTATTTCAAAATATAAAATAGCTCTTTAAAAAGTCAGATTTTGCCAAGAAATTCCAAATGGAGCTACCTCAGATGCCACCTGTTTTTCCACAGTGTATTCAGGACAGCTGTGAAAGTGGTATGATAATTTGGGGGAAATTAACCTACTAGTGGCAAGCAATCTGTGTGTGAAGCTCTGAAAATATTTTACCTTTTTTTTTTTTAACATGTCATTATTAAGTCATGACAGTTATTTCTTTTCACAGATTAATATTAAGATGTTGAATTAGGAAAGAGACTATCACTATCACATAGTCATTAATTCCTGTTATACTGTCTATATTAGTTACACAGCTGGTCCAGAATGTTAAGAAAATCTCATGCTGGATAATTAACGAATGCCACTACTTTCATAGAGTTGTTGTGCATGCAACTATTTTATGCCTCAGCAAGAAAGAAACACAATAATGGCTTCTCTTGGTGCTTTACTTATCCAGTAGTATTAAAATGGCTGTTTTATAAGTAGCATTTATTTTTTTAGACGTATTGATAGTGTTGAACAACTGCGCTCTCAACACATTCTCTGCCCTTTCATGCCAATGCTACCGACAGATGAAATAAGATCAAACATTTGTTACTGCATTCAAAATTCTCTGGAAGAAAATACAAGTATTTCTTGCTACACAGGAAATGATGCCTCTCTATATACCTTAAATTATGGACAGAGGCTGTGAATTAATTGTTTCTGTTATGTTAATTTTATTAAACAGAGGCTGTCAATATCTTATCTTGGAGATGTGGTATTTTAGTGGTAAGTGGACGGATACTCAAAAAGATAAAAATGTTTTACAAAGTCTCCCTTTAGTTGTTTCATGAACTAGCTTCTCACTATGTTTTTTCCTGATGGTTCAAACATCCAACATGACTGTGAAAGTGACTGAATTGCTGTTACCTGAGCGTGAAAAAACGCTGAGGACCAAATTCAGTTTAGAGCCATAGCTATTCCTGATGAAGTAAATTCAGATCCTTGGGTCTTCAGCAGTGTGATGGGAGAAGTCTGTAGGACATTGCCTTTCCCAGGGCATGTGGGAATCTTCTGAATTTCCTCAGCAGGGTCTACCAGCATGGGTCTTCTAAGGCCCAGACACAGTTAAAGTTATCTTTAGTTCTTTTTCCTTTAAAATAGCCTGTCAAAGGGCAGCATAAATTCTATCTACCTACTGCTGGGGGTTTGCTGGGTTTTGGGGGGTTGGGTGTTTTGTTTTGGTTTGTTTTTTTTAAGTTCTGGTTGTGGTCTAACATAAAATGAATCCTGTGTTTCCTTGAACCAACTTCAGTAAATTTTCAGTGAAACTTTTGATAAAATTAATAAAAATAAGAAATTAAGCAGACGACAAGCTGGTTAAATGCTTCAAGGTATGTTAGCTTGCTCTAGCCTTTTTCAAAGTCAGAGGGGAGACCAAAAGAGCTAAAGCAGCATTGATTTCCTTGCACCCTCAGGATGAATGCTTATGCTTTGGAGTGCAAATAGACTTGTCAAATATTAGGATATAGAGGTAGGAGAGTGGATTTGCATATGCTAGTAAACTTTGTTATTTGGCCGTGTTCTGCAAAATAAAAATACTACATGTAAGTCTGAAAAAAACTTGTAAGGACCATGGAGCTATACATGTAAACAGTGACTTTCAGTTAACTAATGACCAAATTCCACATCAGATTTCTGTAAATGGTTGCAATAATTATGATGGGAAGTTTTTTTTTTTAAAGTAATTTTTATTCATCAGTTTAATTAGCTAGCATAAACAATGTTGAATTGAAAGTACTTGAAGACACAGCACCCCATAATGGTTGCTTAGTTTGAGAGATTCACTGACTATCCTCCTAATAAATGCCTCCAAGCATTTGTTAGAAAAATGATTATTTGTGCAGAGTCTGCTACAAGCAGTTTATATTTATAAAAGAGATGCCCAGGAGCAGCCTTGCATGAGCCACCCAAATGACTCTGCCATTATTTTTTTAGCACTGTTTCTGAGTTGCCAATGCAAGAACGTAGTGATTTATTCTGCCTGTTCATCCAGTACTTGGTACTTTTTTGAAGCTATTGAAAGTCAGACCTAGTGTGAAGTTTTGCCATCTCAAGAAAAGCAGAAATGATCAATGTGTTTTCATTGGCCAGGAAGGGCAAAATGCAGCTTACTGCGCACATTTTTTATTATACAGGAAAACTTTATTGGTTTGAGAGAAACTGCTGGATATTTTTAAAGAGCTGTTTAAGTTAAACTCTACATAAAAATATGAGTGAATTGAACCTAACGTTAGTAGGTTTATTGAAAGACAAGTTTTTCATATAGCAAAAAAGATACCAAGCCCTATAATGACTATGTAAAATTATAGAGTAACAGAAATATACTTTAAAAATGCATTGTTGTGTTTTTTTTTTTTACCACAGCTTTACTTGCTTTGACAGGTTTTAAGGATTTCTTAAATGTGGTGTACAAAGGTTAAAACAAGGCGGTTCCTTGGCCCCAGAGCCAAAAAAGTGGTTGGTTTGTTTGTTTGTTTTCTTCTTCTACAAATAATATATACTGCCTGAAAAACATCTCATGAGCTGTGGAATGAGCATGGATTTAGTAAGAACTGTAGTATAACTTTATTTCCTGCACCATATTTTGGGGGGCTATTTTAGCTAAATTGAATTTTAGAAATTAAAGTTTATGAATTAAAATTCAAATTGCACTGAAAGCATAAATAAGGAAATCCAATTACAATTAAATAGAGCAGGATTAGGTCAAATAAATATATTAATAATTCTATTATTAATTTTTTTAATAGATAGTTAATTAGATAATTAATAGATAATTAATAGATAATTAATAGATAATTAATAAATAATTATCTATTATATCTGTATATGCTACAGTTATACAACTTTAACTATGCTAGTAACTTTAGATATTCTTGTATATTTGCCTGTAACTGATTGTGAGCAATAAACAATTTTGTAAGCTCAGGACAATGCCAAAAGTCTAATTGGATTCAGTACTTAATCTGTACACAAGTGAATGAAGTGGGACCGTGAAGCTATTCAACCAGAAATGATAAGGTAAAGGAGCAATTAATAGGTGTCTGAAGAAGTTACAGTATTGTGTATAGTAATAAAAAACTTCTGGATACTTTGCTGCATATGGGTAATATAGTAATTGGGTTATTAGAAATCTATGTTGTTTCTGTTTTGAATGTTATATTCTGAGTTCTGACAGCAGGTCTATCTTATGCTTACACCTTGTGTAGACATCTGTGAATTAACTTAAAATCAGCTAGCTCAGACATAGGTAGGAGCATAGCAGCAGTAATATGAGCCATGATTACCTGCCGCTTCCACTAAAATCATCCGGCAAACTGTAGCTGTATACCCTTAGAAACCTTTCTAGGAATCATTCTATACTGTCCTGGTCTCAGCTGGGATAGAGTTAATTTTCTTTCTAGTAGCTGGTATAGTGTTATGTCTTGATTCAGTATGAGAAGAATGTCAATAACACATGGATGTTTTCAGTTGTTGCTAAGTAGTGTTTAGACTAAGTCAAGGATTTTTCAGCTTCTGATGCCCAGCCAGTGAGAAAGCTGGAGGGGCACAAGAAGTTGTGAGGGGACACAGCCAGGGCAGCTGACGCAAAGTGACCAAAGGGGTATTCAATTCCATGTGACTTCATGCCCAATATATAAACTGGGAGAGTTGGCCTGGGGGGGGATCACTGCTTGGGAACTAACTGGACATCAGTCGGCAAGTGGTGAGAATTTGCATTGTGCATCACTTTTGTATATTGCAATCCTTTTATTATTATTTTCATATTGTTATTATTATCATTAGTTTCTTCTTTTCTGTTCTATTAAACTGTTCTTATCTCAACCCATGAGTTTTACTTTCCTCCCCAACAGTTCTCTCCCCCATCCCACTGGGTGGGGGAGAGTGATTGAATGGCTGCGTGGTGCTTAGTTTCTGGCTGGGGTTAAACCACAATAGTCCATTTTGGTGTCCAATGTGGGGCACGAAGGGTTGAGACATATGTCCATCAAGAACAGGGTTTGTTCATTTGCAGCTGGTGCATTTCTTGTGCTCAAAGCCTTATAATGCTTAGTTAAGTTCCAAGCATCCTGTGGCAAGAAGTGGTAAGTTGCAGTAGGATTGTTCTCAGATCTTTTTTGAGCTATGCTGCACTGAAGGATTTACAGTGCAGATGGCAGAAATGCTTGGTCCCAGCTTTTAGTGAAGATACAACCTCAGTGAAAGCAGTAAAAACAACTTGAGAAGTAAATACTGCACTAGGACTGAGTTCTAGGCTTCTGACACCGCACTGAATGAGTGACTTAAAATTTACCTTAGGCATGTCTTCACCAGCTGCACTCAAAACAGGAACCATAGTGTAGACTTACCCATTGCTGCAACATTTTCTCTGAAACAATACTGTGGCAAACTGGCAGCACTGTAGATAAGCATACTCAAATTGGCAAGTACAGGAGACAAAATTAAGAAACAGGAGAGGGCTTGATTAAGCTAGAGATGGCTACAGTTACAGTAAATTTAGTGTTAGGGCTTATTATTATTGTTGCAGTAAATACAGTTCTTGGAATATATACTCTTGCATAAAATGTGATTCTTGCACAGTGCCATGAGTTGCAAACAGTTTATGAATTGTTGTAGTACAATTTTGTCAAATATCTCACAGCTCTTCCACCTGGTAATTTTTTTTTTTTATTAGTGATTCTTTGGGAGTAAGCTTTGCATGTGAAGAGAGGTGTTAATTTCAATTTAATACAATACAATGAGATCTTGGTGATCTATATCGACTTTAAAAAAAAAGTTTAAAGATAATCAGCAGTAAATCTTTATGAGCAGTGGTATTCACCATATTGTTAACTCATCACTTTGTTCCAGTTTTGTGGTGAGGTAATTTGAGGGGAAGCTCTTGCACCTGCCCCAAGTGTTGCTGGCTCAGAAATGCATTTCTTCTTCTGTCCCAGGTTTTCCCACCTGGCTCAGGTTTCCTCTGTCCTTTTCTCAGCTGGGATTATCTACAGCCAGGGGTAAAAGTGAACAGATGTTTACAATGCACAGAGAAATGCCATTTTCTATGTAACCCTGACAAGATTTTCCTGTACTCTTGAGCAGTTCCAGAATATTTGACTATGGAGCAAGTTTGACTTGACTTTTCAGGCTTGATCAGGCTATATGGTATTTTGGGGTTTTGTCTTTTTTTATTGCTACATAAACTGGCTTGAGGAGTTTAAAATCCATAAATTCAGTAGCTTTTCTGTTGAAGACTACACTGAAATGAAATGTGAAGATCAGATGCACATACTTCCGTGCAACTTTTTGCAGCTCTGCATAAGATTTACCAAGATTTAGAAATATTGTGACTAGTTCATGCCTTGGTATGCTCCTTGCAGTAGAAAGTCTCATTTTTTCCCTAAAGCCAATCTTAGCTACATAACATTTTATAGATAACGTAGTTGAAATAAGATAATTCTGTAGCAGCAGAGATATACAAGTATGTCAGCATGTTTGAAAGCAACTTTGTAGCCTACAGACTACAAATAAAAATGCCTACCTATAAATAAGAGGGTAAACTCTCTGTTATAACATGAAGTAATTTTAACCTAGTACTTAAAATAAAATTTAAAAATCACGTGACCTTTCAAACTCTTTAGAACCTTTGGGGGTAAGAATCTGTGGTGAAGCACAGCACTCATAGCCAAGAGGGAAGTAGTTTGGGAAGCAATAAGCTGTCTTTGGGTTATTTCAACCCTGGGCTGGAACATCTGCTGAACTGACCTTGAACAAAATGTGGAGGGAGCAAAGAAATGGAGGACAAATGGCTTTTTCAGCAATAACTATCTCTGAGGCCAAGTGGTCTGTACACTCCACACTGCTTTATGTTTCTGTCCTCACCTGGTAAATGGCCACTTCAAGAAACAATCTCATGGTTTCCCTCTTCACCAGAGCCACACATTGCAGGTTGGAAATAAACCGGGTGCTTTCAGAGACTCCAGCTCTCTGCAAGCCTCTTGAGTGGCTGGAAAGTGAGAGGATGAGAATCTCACCCATGGTATCAATTTTTAAAACTGTGGGTTTGGTTTATCCCTTGCCTGTTGAGGATAGGTAGCTGCCCAGAGAAGCAAGTATTCTCACCAGTTTCCAGTCTTCTTGCCAAATTTTAGAACAATCCAAATGATGAAAATTTTAACACTGCATAAAAGCAAGTTGACATTTAGTACTTGAACTCTGACAGAAACTTGCACTTCCTACTGAAAGATCATACAAATGAATCAAAATCAAAGAATCAAAAAGTCACACTGAGTTAATTTGCTGTAGCACATAGCCCTAAATTTTAGGTCTATTTTAAAACAAACTTTAGGATGTAACAGCTGTTTCCTAGTGTTGGGTGATAAATGACAAGAATAGAGAATGACCCAGTCTGCACATGAAACCTTTGTTATTTTGTTTTCCTTCCCGTGGCCTCTCCATATGCCTTCATTTATCAGTAGTTAAGCCATTGAAAAATGAATGAAATCCACAAACCTTATTTATTTTCCATTTTTATAGCTTTTTAAAAATTAATGTCTTATTTCCTTATTAATGATTCTTCTAGAATATTCTTTTTCTAAATGTAAAGTAGTGTTAGTGCTGTATTTGGGTCTTGAGTGCTATCGCTTTGAGTAAGCTGGGATGTTAGGAAAGAGTGAAACATTTTTCTGTGTCCTGCAGACAAGCAGAGCTCTAGGCATTTCATGTTATGTTAGCATATGTAGTTAGAAAATATTTATGATTTTGATGAAATTGGACAGAGAACAAAGCAGTGTGACATGGAAAGTTAGTAATAAATTCCTCTTATGTGTCTGAAAAGCTAGTCAAATTATTCTTGACTGTGCCTTCATGGTAACAAGAACATTGCTTTATACTGTGCTTTTACTGGGGCAGCCTTTTAAAATCATCTTGCAAGCAGTCTGGCTGTGTTTTCAAAATACCTTTTGAGCATCAATATCTAGGTCTGTTTTGAAGGAATGTGAATGTCATATCCTACCTTTATATTGGCTGTGAAATGTAATGAATGATAACAGGAACATTTGGCATTAGAAATAAATTGGAAGACTAAAATATATTTATTGAATGTATAGACTACTTGAAGAGCAGCATATTATAGTTATGCGTGCTCATTTACCTATTGGCAAATGGCTTCAACTACAGAAATTGTTCATTAGTATTCCTTGTGCAAAAGCTTAGAAACAAATTTAGTGGCATAATTAGGAGGATGAGAACAAAAAAGCACATGAGTCTAACTACCGATTTTGCTAGCATTATGTAACATAATAGAAATGTGACTGCACTATCAATGCAGGTTTGCCTTTGATGTGCTTGATCTGTTTTTATTGTGAAAATCCCGTGTGTCTGAAGTTAGCCTACAAATGGGAAATAGAGGATGGGGCCTGAAAAGGTGGGTGAAGTGGCCTTCCAGATGAAGTAACTTCCTTCTTCCTGTTAGTATTGTATTGAGCTTTGGAGATTTCAAGACCTTACCTAAAATGCAGTGTTCTCAAACAAGTGAACAATGTAGACAAAGATGTGCCCTGTTATTATGCAGCCATCATTCCTGTCAGTTTCTTCTGAAGGTAATTATCAGTGGAGAAAACCCCCATAACTTCATTATTTTCAGTAAACTGTAATCTGTTTTTTAAGAGAGGTAGGAATGCTATATACTACCGTTTTGCTAATTTCCCAGTTCCTTGAAAAATATCAGGGAAAATAATCCCTGACTCTTTGTCATTTTTAACTGAAAACAATGACTGCTAGCATATTAAATCTCCAGATTTGTTTTCTAGCCATCACTTAGCCTTAAAGTGAGCTTTTGATTTTCAGCAGAATGATTTTGACTGAACATTTAGAATTCTGATGTCATTTTATGGAATATCTATTTCAGGTGTCTTATAACTTTATTCTCCACTAAAAGCCAATATTCCTTACAGAATTGTTTCTTCAATAACAAGACATAGTCTCCTTTTGCTAAACTCCTGTAATATCCAAAAAAAGTGTCACTATCAGGAAACCCAACAAATAAAGGAAAGTGGACATAATGAACAGAGTAATGACAGCAGAATTTTCCACTTTTTTATTTTTTAGCTTATGACATTCACTTTTTCAAACGAAGTCAAATTTACCTACTAAAAGCAAATGCTTGGTATTAAGAAGTTTGAAAATAACTTTACATCAAAAATATCGGTAAAGCATTTTCAGCTACATCTAGTAAGCACTCTGAAATATGTCTACATTAACCTCATCCTATCCTACCATCACAGGGCGATGAAGTCACATCCTTGTGTATTTCATTTATTCATCTTCTGTCATGATATTTCTTTTATTCTACACTTTGGCCTTAAGGCTTCCACAAGACTTTCACAAGATTTTTTTTTTCTAGGTGCTAGGAAACAAAACAAACTTCCTTTACATCTGTTAACCAGGATTCATCCAACACAGGTAGCACTTGGCAGTTAGTACTTGGAGTTTAGCCTTTTTTTGAGGTTGAACAAAGAACTAAGGCTTTGCTGGGTCTGAAGAGATTGTGCACATATTTAGGAAAATAGAGTATTACATGGACAACATAATTTTTATAGCTTTGATGGTATAAAAATAGCCGAGAAGTAATAATGCAAGCCAATAAAAGAAAAACCAAGAAAGAGTTGAAAGAACTGTGTTAAAGATTGCAGTGAAAGATGGATTTTCATTTAAATTTTCAGGAGCTTGGTTCATTAACTTACCTTTATCATTGTTTTGATGAAGCTGGGTTTTAAATTTTATGAATTGTACAACCACATAATCTCCACGGTTTAAAAATTGTTGTGAGTCAGCGTTGCTCTTTTTTTATTTCTAATAATAAGGACTCTGACTGCTGCATGTAAGACTAGAAAAACACCTGCAGCAACCCTTAGTTACCTTGTCAGCTAAATAAATATTCTGGAATAAAAGTTGACTGGAGTACTTTGGATTAAATTCCCAAGGCCATCTGTTTTTCCTGATCTGATTCTTGTCTCATTGTGGTATAATGGAGATATAAAAGAGTTGCTATGAATAGTTACATCAGAGTGGCAGTATGCACTGCATGCAAATGACCTAACTTAAAGTCAAAGCATCATTTTAAATAAATGCTAATTAGATTTCTACTTAAATACAGAACAGGTAGCATTTGGGGGATTTGTGCTTTTTTTCTCATATTATGAGGCAATCAGGATGGGGATTCAACAGAACAAAAAGAACTAGTTTTATAGAAGAATTAAAAAGCAGAAGTTCCCATTTCTGGTATTCAGAAAATAAAATGGAGTGTGTCTTGTTCTCTAGAACACTGGCTTTTAATCGGATGCTCTTTTTGATGGGTTTGTCACCATACAATAAGCATGCATTCATGTTGCTGATAATGACTTTTCTATATACTGTAGAAAATGATGGGTTTGTTGAAGCTGCTTTTATGCCTGTTAATTTTACCACTGTTTGTTTTCATAGCTGGCTGTCTGTAAAGTTAAGTTAAAATAATTTCATTCTGATTTTTTTTGAAGAAAGAATAAAAGCTCTGTGGTTTATTATACTGTTCTCACAGTACTGCTTTTAGAGAGGACTAATGAGCCTCTTCAGTTCAAGCTGACATCTTTGTGCAGTATACAAGTCTAGGGAGGACTGAAGGTTGTGGTTCTGTGTTTAGAACAATAAAGTTTTCTGCAATTTCCTCTTTTCAGTTGGATCTGTCAGGAGAATTTGAAGTTTTCCAATTCTTTAGCCTTTATTAGAGTCTGTGTCATGAGAATGAGTTATCATAGATTTTAATTTGCCTAATATAGATTTCTTTTCCCATTACACATCCATATGATAGCACCTGTAATAACAGCAGAAATTGGCACTTTATTAATTAATGCTTATGATAAAACCTGAGATGGGGGAAGAAAAAAAAGAATATAGAACAAACGCTAATCAATTTTTCTGACACACTAAAGATTTTTAACATAAGCTGGAAATGGCCCAGCAATTATCTTTCTCATGGTGAGATTAGTAAAGGGAATAAAACGCAGTAGAATTATTTTCTTGACAATAGAGTATTATTATTTGGCAGCCAGCTTGAGCAATGCAGCAAGCTGAACTTGAAACGTTGCATAAATTTTGTGTTTTTCTGGAGAATACATGCTTATGTTCAAGCTACTCTCCTCTGTATTGCATCGAAGTCATCAGAGACTTACGAGTAAGTTACCTTATAAACTTTTAAAGCTTGTAATGTCAGGTAATGTAATATGACAGCCTATGAAAGAAGATCCAAAATATCTGCATTGTTACCACTTCCAGGAAGATCTATGTTTAAGGAGATGTAAACCCATTTGAATCTAAATGTTAGAGATAGAATGATAAATTCTCTTAACACTTGTTTTTAAATGAAATTTCATAAAAATATTGCTTCTTCAGTGCAGATGAAATTCAGAAGCTTGCTATGAAACATACAGGAACTAGGAATCAGAAATAAAGCAGGAGTAGGAGACTTGTGGGTAGTTTATCAGACCCACTGAAAAAGTACCCTGACTCCAGTATCAGCACAGTCTTTTGGATTCTCTTTACAGATTTCTTCTTTTTTTTTTTTTTTTTTCCCCTTCTCCTTAGGCTTTGGAAGACCAGGTATGGGACCTGCTGCATGAAGCAGACAAGGCTGCAGAGGAGAACAAAGAAAAGAGTCAGGTTTATGATGCCATGGCAGAGACCCTTGGGGATGCATGGGATGCCCTCATCGTTATGTTAGAGAAGCGACAGACACTTCTGGAACTTACTTCAGTGTTCTTTGAAAATGCTCTGGAGGTTTGTATTTAAATCAAATTATTTGAAACTTCCCACATCTTACAGGTACTCTGTCTACTAATTTTACTCTGTTATATGTGTTTGTTGCACTCCTAAAGGTTGAAGCAATTAAGAATATAAAAATCACTAAATGCATCCTTCATTTTCCACCTTCTGCATATTTCAGGATGAAACTGAACAAAAAACCATGTAGACATTAAGAAATATCTTAGTCATGATGTCTCCCAAATTTGTACTTGACAGAAAATGACAGTGAAAAATGGAACTGGACCAAAACCTAAAATATGTAATTCAGTAGCTATGGACATTCTGCAGAATATCTTTCATTCCTTATGATTCAAATTATTTGGTGTTGAAAGAACTAAATTCTGAGATGCCTTCACTAATGCTTACTGAAGACTGGCCACTGAAGGTTTTATGCTGAAATATCCATACAGCTATTGTAATTATGCAAACTAAACATTAGTCTAACTTGCCAGTCCTTTACCTGAGACTTCCCTGTACAGATGTGCACAAAAGGACAATTGTGTGAGCCCAGAGACGGATTTCAGAGTGTTTTCCCCCATTTCTCTGTCTCTTGTCCTAATTCACTGATACACAGAGACCTAAAGCTGAGAGGGATTCCATGCCCTGCAGTTATGTGTTTACTCTGTGTAGCCTCACATTCAATTCTCCCCACATCCCTAGAGCTTTAAAGATTTTAGTAATTCTCCCTGATAATTTTGTTTCTACAACAGCCCAGTGCCACCTATAAATTTCAGAAGCAGCCATTTTACTGCTAACTGTCCTAAGAGCTCCAAGATTGACAATCTACTAATTATTGTGTCCTGGTGATGTGTATTATACAAAGAAATTAATACAGACTTGATATAAGTATCACTATGATAAATTCAGTACTACCAAAGGTTGGACCTAGTGCAGACTAAATCCTTAAGGGGCTAGTTGAATTGCCCCTGCAACAGGCTTATATCTTTAAAATAAAATGCAGCAGCTGGAGCACAGCACAGATCACACCCATTATATGTAGAAGGGAAGAAGAAATGCAGTATCAATTTAAACAGGAGTTGCTGAAACTTCTTATGGAAAGGCTTTTCTTTAAATGACAGCCTGTGATTATGGAAAACTTTGTTTTATTGTGATAAAACACAAAATGTATCTCAAGAATAGTCTTTAGTGAAAATCAGAACTCAAATCTCAAATGTTGATACCTAATGGATTTCTTTTATGGCATGCAGATCAAGAGGGAGAAGAACGTGGAACAATGGAAAAGACAGGAAAAGCAGAGTGCTTGCTTTTCATTTTCCTTAATTTCACCATAGCTTTCAACATCTTTGCTTACACTGAAACACAAGTTTCTACTGGCTTCTTTGTTCTTGAAAAGAAGCAGTAAAATTGATAAAGCTTGGCTAAGATGCAGAATATGTGTCTCAACTCTCTCTAAGGTACTCATACTTGGAATTGCACCTGCAAAGGTGGAAGCTAAATAAAGAATTCCAATCTTAGTTTTAACAATCTCAGCAGATTACCAAACCTTCCTGAAACACAGTAGGTTGCGATATTTAAAATATGGAGCCCATGGAAAAATGACCTGTAAAGGACTAACCTAACTTCAGTCTTCATTGCAGAGATGCTGTTTCCCCACTATAACTAATTACTGTGTTTACCAGAATATTAGTTAGCTTAAATTTGCTACTCATTTCTGTCTTCAAAAGACTGCTTTGAAGATTCGATCTCTGTCTGATGTTGTCCCTAAATGTTTTTTTCCCTCAATACTTAAACATTAGAAAGAAGTTCTGGGAAGGAGACCTAAGGTAAAAGGATATTATTCATTGATATTAAATGATTTTACTGAAGGCTTTGAAATTAACAGATTCTTCCATAAGAATTTATTTTCAGTGGGTCTGAAGGTTGTGTCGGAAAGATGATTCCTAAAGTGACAAACTAATTACAGAGTATGTCAATTAAAATTTGGGTTCCCTCAATCAATGAGAAACTTAAAAAAAACAGAAGGTATGTAGAGATCACAAAGCATCTGTATGTAGCAGTCACTAAAAATGCCTTTTTCCAAGAATTTACAAATTCTCATGAACTTTCCCTATAATACAGAGATTATGATGGAGTTCTGCAAAAGAAAATTACACCATGCTTCTTCCCACCCTTTGTTTTCTTAATGCAGTTTGCTGTTAAAATTGACCAAGTTGAAGATTTCCTGAAAAATGCCCAAGAGTTTGACAATATTGACTCTTTGAGAGAACTCCTTCTGCAACAAGAGCATCATACAAAAGGTACGAACGGTATTCCGCTCCTGATGGTGTGTGATTGTGTGCTGACTTCTTGAAGGATTTTACTCTTCCTGTGCATATTAAAAAATATATTAAAAAAAAATCTTAGAACAAATATGAAGATGTTCTATTTGGAAAAAAATAATCGTGAAATAACTCTTTGTCAGGCCTCCTGAAAGATATGAAACGCCTGCTTTTGAGCTGCTGCAGAGCAGCTAGTGGTAAGCTTGTATTCTGATTTCAAGGCAGTCCAGGTCAGGTGAGATGCTAAGAAACCAAGCTGACTTTTCGTGCTGATTGGCAAGCAAGTTCTAAAACCATCCTTCTGTTCCATGAGAAAATTCATCAAAGTTATCATAACTACCAATGAATTAGCATTTTTCTGTGGAAAACTTTCCATTAGAAAATTTCCAATCACCTCTAGTAACATGCCCCTGCAAAGTCCTACAGTTTCTTGAGAGTGGCCAAGGGAGAAATCTGCCCTCTGCTTTCCTTTGCCTAGGGATGGGGTTTGAAGCAGAAGTGATGAAGTGAGGGTGGGAGCTATGAGATAGAGGTGGCAACTAGCCAGCTTCAGAATCTATTTGTTTACAGTAGTTCCCTGCATTTTGCTTCTGCCTTTGAGGAGTGGGGCTGTGTTTCACTTCTCCATTGAATTGTCTGATCTGTTACAAGATGTTCTGCAGCTGAAACTGTTAAAACTCTTGGAAAAAAGCTGCTCTCTCCCCTTCCACCACAACTTTCCTGCACTTATGTTTGTCTAGAAAAATTCTTCCTTGTGACTTCTTTTAGTTTGTTCAAATTTTCATGTGAAGCATCTTCTATCATGTTGTGGTACTCTTAATTCAAAAAGAGCAGAGGTTTTTTTTTCTCAAAACCAATCTCATTGTGTGGCTACTTCAGACACCTTTGCAATTATGTATGGTTCTGTATTTTTTATAAGACTTAAGACTCCATCTTTGTAATTTTAACCAAATTTTGCTATGAGATTACTAACAACTGGCAGAATATAAATTTTACTTTATTAATCACCAGGGGACTACCAGCTTAAATATTTTTAGCCACCTTGAATGGCAGGTATTCTTTTCAGGACACTGAATAGAGAATTGAACTCAGGTAACTAATGATTTTTGGGGCTTCCAGTTCAATCTTCATGGGAGGAAAGTGCTCACTATATAGCAACTTTAACCTGAAGCATCTGGCAATAATTTATTGCTGAAAAGAAGGTCGATAACTGAAAGATGAAATGGTTTGCCAGCAAAAGACTGCTTTGATGGAGATAAACCTTTCCTTAGATGGAGGGAAGTGGTTGCAATTGATCGGCTTCTTAATCTAACTTAACCACATCAAATTTGGAAAACTGATATTGAGCTGTTTCATAAAAAACAGTGTTTGTATTGCTTTCCATAAGAAGGATATTATCTACCCACTCCAAAGTACAGTGGCTGAAAATATGACCTTTACAAAGTATTGGCTCTACCAGTGATGAGTAGCTTATCACAAATGTTTATCACTTAAAAAAAAGTTTTGAAACAAATGCATTTCAAATCAGAATAAAAAAAGTGAACATATGCATTATCCTCATTTATGCATTTTGGATGTATTCCATTTTGGATGGACTGAAATGGAACATCTCTGATTAATACCACCTTTCTGGAAGGCAAGACGTAAAATGGACAGGCTCATCATGGTGAGCTTATGGAAACTAAACTCTCTTCTTAGCCTTTGGTGGCTGGAGAAGGAGGCATTCCAGTTCTGCATCTTCCCTAGGTGCTCCATATGAAAGGTGGAGCTTTAGGGTGCTTTGCCTTGAGTTACCGGTACATGTAGTCAGCTGGGAAGATGAATGTTTCAGATGTTTGCTGCTTGTTGTTCGTTGCTTCATTAGCAGCTCCTTGCAAACATTCCTTTCTTATAGTTTTCTTCACGCCTATCTTGCCTCTTATTCTGGCTTGGCTCCCCTACTTCCTCATTCTGTACCTAAAAATTTTCCCATTTCATTTGAAAGACCTATAAATACTGATCATTGTCTGTTCAATAGATTTTGTACTACGTGGCTTTAAGGAGCTGGAACAAAGACAGACACATGACTAGTAGGTCATTAAAGTGTACTAGTCCACTGAATTTTAACCCTGAATATATCTAGGTAGAAGTTATGGAAAGAAGGTAAGAGTTCCTGATATTCATGACTTATTTAGTCATAAGGCTATAACAGCCCCCAGACAAGAAAACTTTTTCTTCCAACTTCTGCAAGGGACATAAAGACCTAAACTTAACTTGCACCACTGATGAAAAACTACAGAGGCTACTGACCCATACAGAAAGCAGGGTACGAAACTCCACTTCAGCTTACCTGAGGATTGGGAAACCATCAAAAAGAGCTCAGCTTTGAGAAAACAATATCAGTTCTTGGTTTTGTCTCAATGGCTGTCAATATACCATTATATGTATATTTATATTATATGTACCATTATAGGTACATATATGTATGTGTATACACGATTACACCTTTGTAGGTTTATATAGCAGCTGTCCAAATTGAAATATCTTAGAATATGTACCTTTACAGTAAGTATTTATAACCTGTTCATGCAATGCATGAAAATACATTCCACTCATGTATGCAAATAGATAGTTTTAAAAATACTTGAGTAATATTTGAAATATGCTACTAGAATTACAAAACACATTGGTTTTTTTTGCTATGAAATTCTATTATACAGAGCTTTTGGAAAAGTCACTTGCACTTTTAAACAAAAGCCAAGAGCTAACTGCATTCATAGAAGAATTCAAATGTGAAGGGCCATATGCAAATCCAGAGCTGATTCAGGGAGCCCACAGCAGCTGCTTGAAAATTGACAATCTCCTTGAAATGCTACAAGACAGGAGACGGCAACTGGACAGATTTCTTAAACATCGGCGCCAAGGACTGGAGCAGGTTCTGCAAATTTGTTTGTGGCATCAGCAAGAGAACCAGGTAAGACATATAATACTAAGGGAAGTCACAGTAAAAAAAAAATAAAATCTAGCAACTGTTTTACAGTAAAGACTATTACAGAACAGGAGCTTAAATACATTTATTAGGCCAATATCCCTGGGTCACTTCTGTTTGATGTGATCCTAACTTCTGAATAGTTGACTTTGTAACTATAACACCCTCATAATTTATTTTAATATAACTTTAATGTCTTCAAAAGCACTGTTTCCATCATGTGGATCCCTCCAGTAAGTTATCAAATGTGATGCTTCAAACCAAACTAAATTCCCTTCAAATTGAATTTCCAGCACAAACAAACCTCTAGTCACATGAGTGATAACAGTAACTGGTAATAACAATTACAGCTGCAGCAGGCTGTTTCTGGACTAGTCAGTTAAAGAGGAGATATAGCAGAGTTAGCTAGTTGGTGTGTCTGAAAGCAGAGGATTTTTTTGTTCTTGGAGTCAAATCAAAGTTCTTTAGGGTACTGTAGTGTTGCAGGTTTTCCACACCTGCAACCTGTTTCTCTCTCTCCTTTCTCCCAGCTTAGCTCCCACCTCTTACTGAATTTTTCAAATGCAACTTGGTTTTATACCTTCCTTTCAGAGCTTAGGTACATTTAAGTCTTACTCTTTCTTTTCCTCTTTTCAGTCCTATTGCTCTTTCCTTTTCATTCCTCATCTCCCAGCATTCAGATCAGACAGCTTTTCTCTCTTTGTGCTCTGCATTTTCAGAGAAACTTGTGCAATGTAAGACCCTCTCCTCTCATTTTCCTTGAGAAACTTCACCAACTTGTCAGAAAAAGATACAGCGAGAGTCCTGCTCTGCCTCTCTAGATATCAAGTACGCTGAGACAGAGAAACCTATGCAAATTTAACTGCCAAAGTCTAACAAGACTAAAGCTGAGTTATTTTCAGTGCTTTGTAAATAGGCTAAAATTTTATATGGACCCCTGACAGTACAGTCCTGATTGTGATACCCCTGTAAGCTTCCGCCTTTGCCTCCGAAATAAAGTTTCCCCCTGTATCGGAGGAAAATGTTAGAGACTGTTAGCAGTAGTCTATTCTGTAGGCACTAGCTTTGCCTATGAGTTTAAGATGAGAAGCACCTTATTCAACAAGAAGAACTCTTTGTAATTTTGCACAGAGACAACAAAATTGGTGAGGTACACAAGCAAGCTGACAGCCTTATTTCTGGAGCACTAAATATCAGCAGCTGCCAGAAACAGAGCAAGAATTACTTATTTAATGATTAGATAGAAAAAAAAGAGATAAAAATAGTATGGTCTTACGCAAGTGTTGTAATCTCAGTATGTAGTTTTAAAATAATAGCTGACAAAAATACTGAAAAACAAGAACTACAATATAGGAGGCTGTGTCCATTTCTGTGCAAACCATTAGAAACCATCTAGCATTTGGTTAAAGATACCTATTATTGCTGCTGTTACTGTTTTTGATTTTTTTTCAGTATCACCACAGAGCTATACCATAAAAGAAAGATCCTCAAAACAAAATGTTGTTTCAATATAATGTATTCTAATAAATTTACGACAGCTACAACTGAACTTTCAGTATCAGTCTAACTCACTATATTGGAAATATGTCCTATTTCATCTAGGAAAATGATCTTTTCTCTACATTGAAAAATATTAGATGTTACTACAATTACTTGATCATGCCAGTGTTATTCCATAGTATACAAACATGGAGGAACATTCAAAATGGAAACATTTTGGAAATAGTTTGCTGTTGAAGAGTAGGGGATAAATATGTGGGATCTTTTCTGGAGCCAAGCACACTTCTTTATAAAAAAAAAAAAAAAAAAAATTACATTGCCTGAGATGTTAAATGTCACGATTTCATAAAATTTACAGGGGATTTCTACTTGTCCTCATCATGTAAAGGATAAGTATTTGGGAGTAACCTGCTAGAACTCACCCTAATTTAGGTGGAATTGAAAATATTGTGCAGTGAATTTTTTGTATGTATGTTTCCATTTCCTCTCAGGTATGTGCTCACATCATAAAGAGTAAGTATAGAAACTGTTTTCTCTGGGCAAGTTTCCTGATCATCTGAAGAGAGTGTCCAGTATTTAACTACCTGTTAGGTCATACCCGCATCCAGTTTGAGGCTGGTATACACACGGGGGACAAATTCAAATAGTTTTTAATATCATGCTTACCAGAATATACTTGGTAAGTATCTGCGTTAGAGTCAAACTTGGTATAATATATGATTTGTGCATTTATGGAAAATTAATTTGCATGCATCATGGACAAATACTATATTCACATGTAAATACAAACACTGGAAAATTAACTTTTAGAGACTTTATGTGAAATGTCTTTCTCTGAGCTCTAACACATTATGCATATATTTCTGAGTGGTGACAGAAATTAAACTCTCAAAGCCTCTCAGCACATCTGAAAACTAATATTCCATTCTCTGTACATGAACTGAACTCCTCTTGATGTCTAATAGTGCTACATATGCAAGAACGGCATATTGAACTCCCACTGACATTAATAGGAGTTCAGGGGATACAGAGAAAGCAGAGTACTGGAGATGAGCTTTGCTGTGTAAGATCTAAGAGTGGATTTTTGCTCTTTGTATTGCCTCTGTTTTGCTAGGCATAATTATGTAATGCAGAAGGCTGCATAATCTGTGCGTTGCTTTTTTAAAAGCAACGCCAAGCCACTGTAAAGATCACTACTTATTTCGTGGTTCTGAAGAACTAAACGCAGCACATTCCTCTTGATCTCTAATTGGAATGTGATGATCTGATAGTTATGACTGTAATATGTAACCTGTTTCTTTTTCAGTATTTTCAACATGTGAAAGTGTACTTATTTTCCATTTAGAGAAGGTTATCTGACCTTCCTTTATGGAAGTGTCAGCATCATATTTTCTGATAATCTCTTTCATTAATGAAAATCAGAGGCAGATTGGCCTATTTTGTGCATAACTAGTTATCTTTGGAAGAAGATTTATGAAAGTGATTTTTCTTAATCCATCCAATTGTGCATATATGAGACAATTAAAATTATTCATGGTACTTGGTCACATCAAGGGCAGAGATAAGAGCTGAATACAACTCAGGGGACAGGGGAGTACACGCACATTTGCTATCTAGACAGATACATAGGAAACAAAACATCTTGGTATAAGTCACAGTTCCCCTTTATATTTAATCTTCATTAAAGGTAGTGTCGTGGTTTAACCCCAACCAGCAACTAAGCACCATGCAGCCGCTCACTCACTCCCTCCCCACCCAGTGGAATGGGGGAGAAAATCGGGAAAAGAAGTAAAACTCGTGGGTTGAGATAAGAACAGTTTAATAGAACAGAAAAGAAGAAACTAATAATGATAATGATAACACTAATAAAATGACAACAGTAGTAATAAAGGATTGGAATGTACAAATGATGCGCAGGGCAATTGCTCACCACCCGCCGACCGACACGCAGCCAGTCCCCGAGCGGCGATTCCCCGCCCCCACTCCCCAGTTCCTATAGTGGATGGGACGTCCCATGGTATGGAATACCCTGTTGGCCAGTTTGGGTCAGCTGCCCTGGCTCTGTCCTGTGCCAACTTCTTGTGCCCCTCCAGCTTTCTCGCTGGCTGGGGATGAGAAGCTGAAAAATCCTTGACTCTAGTCTAAACCATACTTAGCAACAACTGAAAACATCAGTGTTATCAACATTCTTCGCATACTGAACTCAAAACATAGCACTGTACCAGCTACTAGGAAGACAGTTAACTACATCCCAGCTGAAACCAGGACCGGTAGTTTAACTGACACAAAAAAAATCAAGTAGTGTAGCTCAGTAAATTAAAGGCTGTCTTTGGATTTTACCCCCCAAAATGCAGGGCATTCTTCACTTGTAACCTTTACATAGAGTAAATTGAGAGGTTTATGATCTTATTTGCCTAGAAGAATTTCTGCATGGTAGGATAGGCAAAGATTCTGTTGTTTCTTTGCTTGAAAGCAAATTTCTGTAACGAAAAATGGAGATTTTCATTATAACATCTGATAATGAGGATCTGCAAATCCAAATGTGTAAGTGCACATATATGAGAGGAAATCCACAGCAGTACCTAATGTGTAGAGAATTGTCTAAACATGGACTACATCTGCTGGTGGTATGCTCTTTGCCGATTTTTTTCCAATAGCTGTACTCAGCGTACTGCAGCTACTGATAGCTAGAATAAAAACATTCAGTTTATCTCAAACAGTTTGGAGGCAACTCTGAAGATTGTCATCTAATGCATAAAACTATTTGAATCATCAAAAAGTTCTATGGAGTTCCTCTGTGAAGTTTTGACTTCATGTTTGATTCCAGCACATTTGGCAAAGGCATTTTTCATAAATATCAAAAATTGTATTTTACAATGAGTGCTAAGACATTTAGACCTAAATGGGTTTAAGTTATTCAAAACTCTATAATTGATCAATTTAAGATTACTTCTGTGCTAGCTACTTCTGGTGAAATCGTGGTGCCAGTGAACTTATCAGTGATTTTGCCACTGTCTTAATTATGGTCAATGCTTCTCCTCTTGTGTATTTCCAGATGTCTGATCTCCTGTCCTGTTTCTCCTCATAGTGATAACTTAGTTCCTCTTACTACTCTTGCATACATGGGTCAACTTCATAGAGTTTCCAGATTTTGATCCTATATAAAAAAAGCCCCACAAATTGAAACCAGATGAGTTTCTGACATCTTGTCAAACACACTTCATTGTTGGTCAGTCATAATCTTTCCTGAGAGTATACATATTCTTGTTAAATAGTGCATGTACCTATATGATTACTTGGCTTTAGTATTTCACAATTGCAAGCATTCCCTTCGAAACTGAAACAATTACTCTTATTAGATAATATTCTAAATAACTTCTGCATTTGGGAACATTGTGTAAACAAAGTCCTTTCTTAAAAAAAGGAGGCCAAAGAAAAAGCATACGCTGCTTTTGTCTACATAGACAAGAAACATCACAAATGAAAAGTACTGTTCCACTATATTGGAATTTGAAATGCTTTTGTTGACTGGTATACATCACATTTAGTGGTGTTTGCTTTTTTTAGTTCCATGGTCTTTTACAGACCATCACAAACATGGTATACCAAGCCACTAGTAGCTACTCTGGGACAATGCAATACTGATACTTAGTTCTTTTCCCATAAAAGATTATTTTGTTATACCTCTTCTTTATAAGGCTGTACTTGATCATAGAAAAATCACTAAAGCCTGGGCTTTAAATTGAAGTGCTGCATTTTTCTTTAAAAATGTGTCTGTGGTCCTATTTTGCCCTAACTTGTTGATTATGAAATTAGACAGGGATGCTTCACTAGCGATATTGTGAAAATAAATGCATGGAGGATTAGGGAAGGGCTTAGGTAGTATTGTTATGAGGAGACGGAAATGTCCGCAGGATAAGCCAAGGCAGATCTGTATTGTCTGATGATGCCTTCACATACTGATGATAAAAACATTATTTGAGACTTAAGACACTAAGTAAAGCATCAGCCACTCAAATACAGTGATTATTGTGGTGGAAAAAAAAACCCAAAACAAACCACACAAAACCGAAACCTGCCTGGTATTTAACAAAGTCAGCTTATTGTGAACGCACTGGAGAAATTATTTAAGAATAGCTCATCCTGCAGTTCAGAGTCGGTATGTCAAAATACATAGTGCAGGCTGCTGAAGTTCAAACTGCCTGAGGTAAGGTCATATCTAATTTATGGCATGTAAATATGTGTGTTTTAATACACACAGGAAGAAAAGGAGTTAAAACCCAAAGTTTTTCTCAGTGGGAATAATTTCTAGAAAGAAAAGTGTGTTACTTCTTAATTGCTGTTCTCTGCTGTATTTGCTCCTCCTCTCTATAGTCTCACATTAGTGTCAGATTGTTCAAGAGGTTTGGTAGAGCCCAGGACAACGTATTTGTGTATGAGCTTTGAATTGGTGTGTGCAAGAATTCCCCTCCGGAAAATACCCCCGGCTACACAAGTGTATTGGGTGCCGGTGCCAGTGCCCAGGTCTGGCAGCCCAGGGCTGCAGGGGTGGGCGGCCTCTGTGAGGAGAGGCTGGACCTGCCCCAAGGCGGACACAGCTGGTTCCAGCCGGCTCCACAAGGGCCCCACCGCAGAGCACAGCTGAGCCCGTCAGCAAGGCTGGTGGTGCCTCTGTGAAAACGTATTTAAAAAAGGGTAAAACACTGCGCAGACATAGTGAGGGGAAAGAAAAGAGAATGAGAAACAACCCTGTGGACACCCAGGTCAGTGAAAAAGGAGGGGGAGGAGGTGCTCCAGGCACTGGAGCTAGTATTCCCCTGCAGCCTGTGGAAGTTTTGGAAGAGACGATACCATGGCAGGCATTTCCCTGCGGCCTGTGGAGAGGACCGTGTCGGAGCAGATATCTACACTGCAGTTCATGGAGGAGTCCACGCTGGGGCAGTTGGATATTCCCTGAAGGAACTGTGGCCATGCAGAGGCCCTGCTGGAGCAGGGTGTCCTGACAGGAACTGCAGCCCCTGGAGGACCCGTGCTGGACCAGGGGGAAAGTGTGAGGAGGAAGGAGTGATAGAGAGAGGAACTGTTCTGTACTGACCATAACCCCCCATTCCTCATCCTGCTGTGCCTCTTGGTGAGGGGGGGGGGGTAGGCAGAGGAGATGGGAATGGAGGAGTGAAATTGAACCTGAAGAAAAGGGCTGGGTAGGACGAAGGTGTTTTAGTTTTGGTCTTTATTTCTCACCAAATCTATAATTGGCAACAAATAATTTTATTTTCCCCAAGCTGAGTCCATTTCACCTGTGATGGTAACTGGTAAGTGATATCCCTGTCTTCATCTGAACCCATGAACTTTTCATTTTATTTTCTCCCTCTGTTCTGTAAGGGGGGAGGAAGAGTGAGAGAGTGACTGGGTGGGTGTCTGGCAGATGGCCAAGGCCAACCCACCACAACAAGCTAAGCTACACTTTTGGTTTGGTTCCCCCCTCCTCCCCCAGTTATTTGTCGGAAAACTTGCTTCTGAATTGACAGTGAGAAATGTAGGAAGGCAATGGAAGACTATAAGCATTGAAATCACTTGGACCATAATCAGTGCAAAATGAGCAGTTTAGCAACCTGAGAAAAATCTTGAAGAGCCTTTGATTTCTGATGTGGATTATTCATGGCAAACGGAACAGATAATTATTGTAAATGAATGATAAAATTTAATTTTTGAAGAACAGGAGTGATTTTAGGTTTCAGTCAGTCAAGGAAAACCACTGTCTTTTTCAAACAGATCTATTAACCTTCTCTCTTTTCCCATCCCTCCACCAAAATCCCTGAAAGTAAGATTCTGTGGGGTTCTTTCTTAAAAAGCAGTTAAATATTCCCAGCTGTTGCTTAAGAACTAAGCTAGCACAACTGAAATCACTCAGAGGTATTAGCTGTAGTATTGTGAAGTGGTAAAGGGGTGACCACTTTACAGTAACAGGGTTAAAGAACGACTTTTTCCTCTGCCTAGCATTACAGAAATACTAGTTTGTTTTGCTAAGCAGATACATAATACAGAGAACAGTCCTAATTTATGGAGAAATTTTTCTTTCCCTTTTAGCACAGTTTTTATTGTCGATTCCATTCATTTGTATTTTGGTGGACCTATAGTAAATGTTCTGTGAAAATGTTCTTCAAGGAAAAATGTTTCAATCAGTAAGTACGCATCTGGAGGATATGCTTAAAAAATGAAGGTTTGGTAGTAAAATAACTTGTTTGCTTTCCTAGCTGTGTTGAACTCCTGAGATTAAGTGCCCAATTTTTTATTTGTAACTGTTTCCAACAGATTTTAAAGGTTCTCTCATTTTTAGACTTGTTTAAATTTATTAAAAATAGCTGCTACATGAGCAGACCAAAAAAAAAAATCTGTAGTGTGCTATTAAAATCTGTAGTACCTACAGTACAAAGTAATTCTTAGTATGCCATACATGATTTAAGTTTAGTGGCGATTTTCCAGACTGAAAAGGTTGGAGGAAGTCTCCTTGATACTAATAACTCATTCTGACTACTATTTTAAAATGCAAAGCTTCACTCAGGAATTCTTGCCATGTGTTGTTTACAAAGAAAGTGAGAGGTACCTACTGTGAATCAAGCAGAAATAAATGCAAGTCATTCTGTGCAATTTAGAAGATGTACTTGTATACTGCATATGTTTGCTGCATATACTTGCTGAAGTAAGTCTAGTAAGATATAGTAATTTTTATTTTTTTTAAGCTACTGAAGATTATTCCACATACTATTATCTTAATAGCTTAACTGGGTTTTTCAAGCCAGGGATGGAGAGGTTCTATTAGGTCATAAGACCCATTTAGTCCCCCTCCCCCCTTTTCTTTTTGGTATTCTTACAGAAGTACTTAGACTTATAGTCTGTTACTGTATGCAAAGGGATATTTTTAAGTTAATGTGATTCTAGGGAAAATGTGCAATATCTTTATTGTGTTATAAAACAAGCATTTATTCTGTGTGTGACTATAACTTGATTTTTCTTTATCTGTGTTAATTTATAATTTGGTCATACTTGATGAAAACATTTTTGTCTGTTTTGTTATATATATGTTTGTTTTGACCACAATCCTTTCCTTCTGCATTTATTAACATTTAAATAATACAAATGCAAACGTTTGAATAAAAGCATGAACATTAGGAATGAAAAATGAAAGGAAGGAAAATTAGGTCTTCTTTTGTAGATGAAATTGTCTTGTACACATTTTAAAAAATGGACAGTTGCTTCTTAAATTTTTCACTGACAAGTTTTTTTTATTATTTATTTAGGTAATGTCTTGGTACAAGAAAAATATCAGAGATTATTTTCACAAGCAAAACTTAGGCTCATCTCTATTGGAAAATGAAGAGTTACTTCAAGAGCTTGAAGAAATGGAAGTCAAAGTGAAAGTAAGAAATATCATAATTGATCAGTGAAGCAACTTTAAAAATGAGTAGCAAAATGTGAACTTGGGCATTTAATAAGCACATATAGGAGTAGATACTTGGTACGTGTACATAAGATATGTATTTCTATATGTCTAAATGAGATATTTTTTATTTTACTTTTTTTAATGCAGGCCTCCAAGTTTCTCAGGGTTTTTCTCATTTAAAACTTTAAAAGCTATTGATAAAGTAAAAGAAAAGTAATCCGCGACATTTTTTAGTTGGTTTTTCAATCCAGTGATCAAGTTCCAGACTGGTAGTTTACATACTAAACCATTTGCAAAAAAAAAATCCCCCAAAACGCAAAGCAATTTTATTAGAATATTACCAAATTTTTAATGTTCATAAAGGATAAAAAGCCAGCCATTTCTACCATAATTCATTGTCACTGAACTGTGTACATCATTGGAAGATGTATTTGTCCATTTATTTCTTGGGAATAAAAGTAACTGAAAATACTGTTTTCATTGTGAATATCAGTTTTCCAGAGAATAAATCTGTTACCATCACTCATAAAAGCAAGATGGGATGAAAGAAAATGTTGACATATATATATATATATATATATATATATATAAAAGGATATTTGTATGATGTAAATTGCATATATTTAGAACCTTTTTGTAGATACCTCAATTGTGCTATCATCATGGAAGTGCTGTTGCTGGGTCAGGATCATTCCTTACCGTAACATTTTCAAGCAGTTGTATTTGGATAACCCAGATGATGAATTAGGCCTTTTTCATCCCCAAACCCATTCTAATAGAAACAAATGCCTTTTTAAAGGCTATTGTATTGATAGCAACTAAGAGGTTTATGGTTGTTCACAGTTATATTTCCTTATAAGCTTTGTAGTTAAATGTCACATGTTTGCCTGTTTGCATAATTTATAGTTAACTGCTTCAGGGTTGTCATGTAAGAATACAATAATATTTCTAATGCTTGTCCAAGCAGCACATCAGAAAACACATTTTCTTCATCTAGGGAAGGTAAGTATGAAAAACTAAATTCTGCTGCAGAGCTTGAACAGACCTTTGGCACAAGAAAAGCAGAAGATAAACAGTAAATGAGTAAGCTGTGGGGTGTTCCCAAAGAAATAGGGACCCACAGAAATATTGGAAGTGTCCTAAAGCATTGCTGAATTTTAAAACTAGCCGAATGACCATTAATCTTCCCCACGTTCCATGTTGAAAGGCTGTTCTTGTAATTTGCTGTCTGAATTAGAAATGATACTGTAAGTGCAGAAAGGAGAAAAATATGCATTTTCATTTTGTATAAAAATCAATCCTTTTCATGGTTGAGCATCCAGAAACTAACTTACAATGATAACACTTATTATTACAGTTTCACCTAACAATTCTTCTCCCGTACATTTTGTGATAGATCATTCATATCATCTTACTGAATTGCTTTTTTTTTCCCTTAAGGTCATACAAAAATGTTTAGCATTGAAAATTTTTGTTACACATCCATGTAAATTAGAATTTAGAACATCTTACCTTTAGCCTTCTGCTGTTTTTACTAGCAGCATGTTCTAGCAGAGGGAAAGGAAATTCTTGAAGTGGATGTTAATGAACATGTTGATTATGCTTATGATGTGCAAAGAGAGTGGTCAGGTTGAAATGCACACTGCAAATATATTTCAGAAAGCTGAGTTATGGGGCTTTGTGCATTAGTTTTTACAGCAGGTGTTGAGACCAGAATAAAGGAGAAGCCTGGCATCTTGATTTTAAAATTCAGATAAAATATACCAATCAAATGTGTATTCCAGTAAATATCTGTTAGACAGCAGAGATTAATATTAGATGTCATCACTGCACAAAGTAGTGTTTTACTTGTATGGTTGGAATACACTGAAATATAGGACAACCTAGAAATGAACTTGGCATCATTGCTCACAGACTAAGCAAAAACAGACTTATAAGATATATCATGTCTGCACATGAAATACCTAAATCTTTGGCAACTCACAGGCCTTCAGCATCTGATCACTGAGCTGTAGTATTTTGACTTGGTATGTATTTTGGAACTGCAGTGCTATTGTGTGGAGTATTCATTCTGTTTGAGAAGCTGTTGACTAATTCCATGCGACAGTTCAGGGAAGGCCAGTGAAGAACTGGATACAATATTAAAAAAAAAATCATTTTACTAGTCCTGGAAACAGAAATATTATTTCCTCTGTATTCCCATAGATGGGTGCACAAAACTCCCTTAATACACTTTTCCTGTAAAATTTTCATTTCAGTTGGTCATACAACATGATACTATTGTGTCTACTTTCTAGGATACAATCTTTCATTCCAGTAATGACACAAATTCCTGGTAAGTCTGAAATTACAGGTAGCTGTTTTTGTCAAAAGAGCCTACTTCTAAAAAAGATCGTACTCAATCTCTATAACTGACCTTTCCTAATTATTACAGAGTACTTTGCTAGTTTTTGTGCAGCTAGAAGCTTTATTAAACATTGATTTTATATTTTCTCCTGAATCGCCTGTGAAGTTATTTAAATATAATGTGGCAAGAACATGTTTAGGAACAGAATGATTTAAAAAATGCAATACTACAAATTCATCTAGCTTTCTGTGAAGCAGGAAACCATCTATAATTCTCAAAATATGTTTTCAGGCTGCATTGAGAGCAAAAGAATGTTGTGATGTTTAACAACTCTGCTACATCTCTGCAACCTAACATACTTTGCAGATAATGATAGTATCACTGTAAAATGACACTGAGTACCTTGTAACACAATCTGCTATAAAAACATGCAACATATTCTGCTCTTTGGAGCTCTAGTTGGCATAGATTTTATACACATGCATGTGATCACCACACATTTGGGTATTTGCTGGGCACTTTTGTGGTGCGGAGTTATCAGAATTATTTTCTATTTGTTCGATTTTTGTCATATGAGATTTTTTCTGCAAGGACTAACTTTCTCCCTGAAATCAAGAGTCATTATATACCTTGACAATAACTTGTAATATGTGACAAAATTGTAAAATACTCATGAAAATATTGCAGGGTTTACATGGAATGGGGGAAATAAACCCACCACAAGCACCCCACTATACATAGCTATGGTACCATTCCATGTTATTTGGAAAATCTTAGAGTAGAAATTAAGTCCATATTTTCAAATACAAGGACAACTAACTACTTCAGTGCTTTAAAATTCCTCCACCTCTATTGAGCAATTTTTTAATATGTCTGATTCTTTAATGTTTATTGAGATACAGACACCTGTTTTTACTGTGTTGTCCTGGTTTCAGCTGGGATAGAGTTAACTGTACCTAGTAGCTGGTACAGTGCTATGTTTTGAGTTCAGTATGTGAAGAATGTTGATAACACTGATGTTTTCAGTTGTTGCTCAGTAGTGTTTAGACTAGAGTCAAGGATTTTTCAGCTTCTCATGCCCAGCCAGGGCACCTGACCCAAACTGGCCAACGGTGTATTCCATACCATGTGACGTCCCATCTAGTTTAGGAACTGGGAAGGGGGGGGCAGGGATTCGCTGCTCGGGGACTGGCTGGGTGTTGGTCGGCGGGGGGTGAGCAATTGCCCTGCACATCATTTGTACATTCCAATCCTTTTATTACTACTGTTGTCATTTTATTAGTGTTATCATTATCATTATTAGTGTCTTCTTTTCTGTTCTATTAAACCGTTCTTATCTCAACCCAGGACTTTTACTTCTTTTCCTGATTTTCTCCCCCATCCCACTGGATGGGGGGGGAGTGAGTGAGCGGCTGCGTGGTGCTTAGTTGCTGGTTGGGGTTAAACCATGACGTGTATATATTGGAAGCAATCTCTTTAGCAATAGGAAAACCACAATATCAGTTTTTCCTAGTAACGTTAAATCTATGTTTGGAATTACCTTTCCTTCAGGAATCTCTTTAGTGTCCAACTTATGCTCTAATAAATAAAAAAGTGAATATTCTACATTAATTTCAGAGTAAAATGTAATTTCCAGAAGTCTTCAGAAATTTTATCAGTTCAGTTAACTATTTTATCAGTTTATGTAAGAAAATATGGAAATGGTTGTGAGGAACATGTTCAGGAAGAACACTTAGGAGTACCTTATAGAGTAATTGGCTAATTAATTAATTACATGCTTTTTCTGTAACTTGGTCATTGCTTAGAGCATAGCTGATGTCTGCTGTCATTTGTCTAGTTCCCTCATGCCAAAACTGAATATTTCCAAAAAAGCAATTAGGGTCTTTAAAATACTTTATTTACTTTGCTGCAAAAATAAAGGTAGATTTGGTTAGCATCTTTCCCATGCTGTCTGAATGACCATGACAATTTCTAATGACGTTCTGTTAGAAGTAATAAGGATATTGATAAACTAGTCTTAAACTACTTTGAGATTTCTGTATTAGGTTCTAGAGTGCTGTAAATGAATCTTTGCAAGTAATATTTCATCTGTATGCTGTAGCTTTGAGGCTATGGTGAAAAGTTTCTGTGTAATAGACATGCAGGGTAAGTGTAAGTGTTCTCATAGTGAGTAAGGTAGTGGAAAGTTCTGGTATCTGAACAGTTTCACACAAAGAAAATACACGTGTTTATTTACATGTGCTGTTGCATTAGGAAGAACAAGACAAATTATTTGCTTAAATTGTTCAGAAGCTAGCCTAAGAAGGATTTGCAGGATTAACTCCTTATTTATGCAACTGGGCTGAGAGAAGAAAGGAGCGCTGTTTATTATGTTCTCAAGTTGATATCTTATCTTGAACCCCACCTTGCTAAGAGGTGAAACCACTGAAAACTTCATCACTATCTTGTACAATAATCA
>NW_010972437.1:8953563-8954361 GCF_000737465.1 Haliaeetus leucocephalus
CCTTCCTACCCTCAAGGAGATCGACCCTGCATCCCAACTTGGTGTCGTCTGCAAACTTGCTGAGGGGGCACTCGATCTCCTCGTCCAAATCGTCGATAAAGATGTTAAGCAGAACCGGGCCCGACACTGAGCCCTGGGGAACACCACTTGTGACCTGCCGCAAACTGGATTTCACCCCATTCACCACAACCCTCTGGGCTCGTCCATCCAGCCAGTTTTTCACCCAGTGAAGAGTGCACCCATCCAGGCCACGAGAAGTCAGTTTCTCAAGGAGTATGCCATGAGAGACAGTGTCAAAGGCCTTACTGAAGTCGAGGCAGATAACATCCACAGCCTTTCCCTCATCTACTAGGCAGGTCACCTGGTCATAAAAGGAGATCAGGTTGGTCAAGCAGGACCTGCCTTTCATAAACACATGCTGACTGGGCCTGATCCCCTTCTTATCCTGGACTTGCCATGTGAGTGCTCTCAAGACAAACTGTTCCACAATCTTCCCTGGTACCGAGGTCAGGCTGACAGACCTGTAGTTCCCCGGATCCTCCCTCCGACCTTTCTTATAAATGGGAGTCACATTGGCAAGCCTCCAGTCCTCTGGGACCTCCCCTGTTGACCAGGATCGCTGATAGATGATAGAGAGTGGCTTGGCAAGGACCTCCGCCAGTTCCCTCAGTACTCTTGGATGGATCCCATCAGGTCCCATAGATTTCTGAGTGTCCAGATGGCATAGCAGGTCCCTAACTATTTCCTCCTGGATTAAGGGGGGTATGTTCTGCTCTTCATCCTCACCTTCCAGCTCAA
>NW_010972437.1:8954492-8956237 GCF_000737465.1 Haliaeetus leucocephalus
AATCAAGACCAGAGATAAAACCAAAGATTCATCATTGGAGAAAAAGCCCTCAACCCTCCAAAACATTAAAAGCACACCTGCCCAGGATTGAAGAGAAGAGGCAGATTTAGGAAATGATGTTTCAATGTTGCTGGCACTGATTAACTCCTCGGTGTTACATCTCTGTGTGTTGGAGGTGCTTGGCATGGTAAAAAAGAACTGCTAGCCTGCTAGCACCACTTTGTGGCCAAATAATTTTAGAGATGAAGAAAATATTCTAAATTGTTTGCATTTTTGTCTAGTTTCTGCTACTTTTCAGGACTGAACAATGCTGGAATCAGTCCTCCGTTTGGTAAGGATTAGTAGCAAGATGGAGAGTACTTCTCTGTTTTATAGAACTGCACGCTTATTGGGTCTGGAGTAGCCATGCTAGGTAATAACATGATCTAATGAGGTTTCCAGATCATTCTTAATGACCAAATTAAATATCACTATCAGCGGTATTAATTGCTATCTTTATTGATATTAACATAAGGATTGAGAATATCGTATTTACCTGTTTTTTTCCCCAGATCTCACAGCTAATGCTTAGATACATGGAAAAGTTATTTCGCAGTTAAATATCTGGAGCTCTATTGTCTCTCTGGCCTTCCTGGATGGCCATGCTCCTTCACTGCTCTCTGCATGGTTGCAAACTCAGGCTATCCAGCTCTTCTTACCAGTTTTGCTGAGACTGGCATTCTACTGAGGAGTTTGACAAGTATTGCATTTCATCTGCATAGCAGATGTTTTAACACACTCCAGTATTTTGATAGCTAGAACAAAGCATGCAAAGAAAAAGAAGATTTCTTTATGGGCAATTTCATTTTTACCTAAACATTCATCTTTCACGTGCAGCAGATGCAAATTGACACTTATCTATCAGGTTCTTCTTACTATCTGATTTTCCTGTAGTGCTATCTTACTGCCTTGGGAGACTGATCCTTTTCTATTGTTTTTCTGTTAATGATTTGGGGTGGGTTGGGTTGGTTTTGGTTTTTTTGGTAGGTCCTTCTCTGTCCTGGGATTATCTTTTAACATCTCAACAATTTTCTGGGAGATGATTGACTTTGAATTACTTTTTCCTCTTTCTGCCTGTTGATTTTAACAACTCACTGTTAAATACGCTGATATAGCCATCCACTGAACTTCCCAACAGACAGATCATATGGTAATTGTCATGGCAGGTCACAATCATTTGCAGTTCTATTAGTGCACAGTGTTTTATTTGTCATTTGAGGGAATGATATGATTATATTGGTAGCTAGTTATACTGCAATGTAGCTATTGAAGGTAAAAGCCTTTCAAATACTCACAGGGGCTAACTTATCAATGTACCAATGTATCCAATGAATCAATTACAGGCAGAAGTTAGGCTCAGAAAAAGTTCAGTTGTGAACATTTTTGCAGTATGAGAGAAGGGGCTAATTTATCACATATTCTGAAAGATACATATTTTTATACTTAATTTGCTTGTGGTTTAAATGCTACTTTGTCTACTATATGGATCATGATCTGAAGTCAAATAAATGTGTTTCAAGGTTGTCTCAGATTAACCCTAGAGTATTCCAGTAAACACAATTTTACACAACTTCTCAGGTTTTAATCCAAAGTTAGAATTTTTAAGTAAGAAATATTTATGGTATAGACCAAAAAAGCCCATTTATCTTACAATAGCTGTTTAGTAACCAGATAAAGTTGTAGGTATTTCTACTCCCCCCCCCCCC